>NC_038255.2:30459447-30567075 GCF_000004515.6 Glycine max
TAATTTCCTTATGTTTGTTCATTTTTCCTTTATGCATTCAACACAGACCTCAAAGTCCGATAAATCCAAAGGGTCAAGAATTTCATCCAACACAAGTCCTTGAATTCTCTGTTTATAGATATGGCCTAAACGCTTATGCCATAAGGTGGCTAAATTCTCATTCAACTGTCGTTTTGTACCACGTGAACTTATTTGCAGTATTTCATTATAGGAACTAACAACATCAAGCATGTAAAGATTACCAATTAAAGAACCAGAACCAACCATATTTGAATTTTGGTAGAGTCTAACTTTATTATTTCCAAATGAACAAGAAAATCCAAATTTGTCCAAACTAGAAATAGAAATCAAATTTCGTCCAAAAGACGGTACAACAAAAGTCTCAAATAAATCCAAATAAAATCCAGTTTTTTTAATTGTAATCTAAAAGTTCCAATAACTTCTACTGCAACCTTCTTGCCATCACCCATAAAGATGAACCTTTCATCATCACTTGGTGGTCGGCTCCATAGGCAACCCTGCATAGTCATACTTATGTGAGTAGTAGCACCAGAATCTACCTACCAAGTATCTTTAGGTACAAAAGCCAAATTAACTTCAGAACAAACTAGAGTAAGAAATTTACCTTTCTTCACACGTCATGCGGCATACTTGGGACACTCTTTCTTCATATGTCTTGACTTCTTGCATAAGTAATAGGTAAATTTCTCGTCCTTCTTTTGTTTCTTTTGCTGAGAAGTCCCTTCCGCAACACCCTTAGTCTTCTTCCTTTTCTTATTCTGAGAGGTCAAAGTCAAGTGAACACTTTCAGTCCTATCTCTCTGCAGCCTCTCCTCTTCTTGCATAGAGTGAGATATAAGCTCATTGAGGGACCATTTGTCCTTCTAAGTGTTATAGCTCACTTTGAATTGCCCAAAGTGTGCAGGAAGCGAGATCAAAACCAAGTGCATGAGTAGGTCTTCACCAAGCTCTAACTTAAGTGACTTGAGTTTCGATGCGAAATTGGACATCTCCATAATGTACTCCCTTATGTTCCTTTTGCCTTAATACTTCATGGAGATGAGTTTAGCCAAAAGGTTACTCGTCTTCGATTTTTTCATTTTTGGCAAAGTATTGCTCAATTTTCTCAAGGAATTTCTTTGCACTTTGACCCTCAGAAATAGAGCCCCAAAACGCCTCTAGAATAGAGTGTTTCATGATCATAAGGTACATTCAGTTGGATCGATTCCACTTCTCAATTTTTACCTCATTAGAGGTTTCCGGAGTGGAAATGGATTGTTGCGTCCTGAGTGCCTAGTCCAAATCCATACAGTTAAGAACAATTTCTACGCTTCCTTCCAGACTTTAAAATTTGTCCCATTTAGCATTGGGATATAATTCTCTTGGGCAGTAACATTTGCAGCACTGACAATATTAACTAAAGAGAAACAAAAACTAATAACATGTTCAAAAATAATCAAGCAAGTCATATAAAGTATATATATAACAAGACATGCAAATATTTCTCATAACAAATCCATCACAAGATACCTAGCACAACATTAATTCTGTCAAATAATAGTCTTTCTTTGGACCCACTATTATTTACATGAAAAAAACTTTATAATTGTCACATATTTTTCATCGAGGTATGTTATTATTTGGCCAAATTGTGTCTTCCTTTGGGCCGAGCACAATTTCCATAAATAATTTCATGCTAACATCCATGCAATTTTAATTAAATCAATTTACACAATAGAGGTTACTTTGGTAACATAATGACTCAATCAATTTAATTGAAATTACCGGACACGCAAATAAATGGAAAGGATCCATAATGGTTAAATTTGCACCCAATTATGATAGCAGTAAATATTTGAAAACAACATCATGGTAAACTAATTACGCATCCGAAATAAACATACCACGGTACTATCACAAATTTGTATTAACCACATGAATATCATAAACTATCAGCCTATCACTGATTCATGAAGGAAAAACAGTTGATAAAAAAACAATAAATTATTCATATAAGACAAAAGATCATTGCCTTATTACTGATTCATATAAACAATATATATATATGAAATTGTGCCATGTACAAAATACCAATGCCAGCTACGTAGAAGATTTTTCGAAAACCTTATATGTATAAAAAAAAATAAAACTTTCTTGCTCACGAAATATATTGTTCAAGAAAACCAACGCCGAATACATAGAACCTTTATCCCAAATAGAAAAATATGTAAGCACACGCGACACAAACAAAAACTGTATATAAACCCATAAATCAAATGCAGAGGCCTTTTATTCATTTGAAAAAAAGGAAAAACTTTACGATCATAACACATAAATTTACGGCTTTTACAATTTAATTGATCGAAATAGTTTCTTCCCAAAATAAAATTAGGGTTCATATAACTAAAACGATCCGGATATAATACATACCAAACAACTTTAAATCCCAATAATCTAACAATAATGGTGGCTCTGATATCACTTGTTCGAATTTTTAATAAACCTTATAAAATACCAAACGAGCACCAAAACACATTATGTTAGATTATCAAGAGGTTTTAAGGAATACCTGGATCCATAGAGCTTGATCAACACGCAGCGGAATCTTATAGCGGTCACGAACAATTGGTTTAATGACCTTCCTCAACCAAATCACCTTCTTCCTTATGGGACCTTCGTTTTCTCTTCAGATGGGGAGAGGAGAAACTATTTCTTGATTTGGTGTATTGGGGACCATAACCATGCCTTAGGTTTTAAGCTATTAGGGTTCCCATTATCCCGTAATGGACCAAACTGGTTTCCGTTCATTAAGCCCATATCAATTTTTCTATTGGCAGTCTAATGGGCTCATTGAATTAGATCCCTTTATATCGAACACATCTAAATATAAATAGCTAATATAAATATTATAATAAAATATATAGCTCATATTAATTAATTAGGAATTATAAAATTCCTAACAACTTACTTATGACTAATTTATATACAAACTTCTTGTATTATCTATTAAATATTAAAAAAACACTAAATCTCAATATCTAAATAGAATTGGCTTGTAAAACAATGTTTAAACTCAAAATAACGAAGATAATAATTGTTAGAGTAATGTATATAAATAAAGTATTAAATTAAACTTTAGAGTATTGTTCATATTATTAAAAAGAAAAGAAAAAGAAAAGAAACCAAGAAAAATTCTCAAGAAGGCAAGAAAGCCTTCCACGAGAAGTTAAAAGAAAGAAAAAGGACATAGTAATATAAGGTTTCAGTGAAGCCACGTATAAAAAAATATAGAAACAATCCAAGGTATATAATAAAAGAGAAGGTCGTAGAAAACCCTAAAATGCCCATGACTGAGAGCTTGACACGTGGCACATTTGTTGGTTTTTTTGGTCATTTTGACCTTTGCACAATTTGTTGACCCGTGGCAAAGCTGTTTGCACGTGGCAGTGAGAGAGTCAAATTTCTCCTCTCTCTTCATCTCTGTAGGAGGTTCCAGAAGCATGCTCATTTTTACTCTCTCTTCTCATCTTCATTTTCCAGATTTTTCATCTCTCTTCATCTCTGTAGCAGGTTCCAGAAGCGTTGGTGGATTTTCCTTTGCGTGTTCGATATGTTTTTGAAGGTGAACCTTGGGTTGTTTTTGAAGATCTATGGCTTCTTTTGTTGTTATTGGAATATTTTTAATTTCTGTGTAGTGGGGCTTTTTTCTTTCTCTTTTTTTTTTGCAAGTTATTTTGTGCCTTATTTTTTGTTCTCTGTTATTTTTGTCCTGGATGCGCTTTTCTTTTTTGCAAGTTTTTTGTGTGCCTTATTTTTTGTTCTCTGTTATTTTTTTCCTGGATGCGCGAACATATCCTTTGCTTGTGTTGATTTTTTTGTATTTTTCTTTTGTGGTTTTGAATATTTTCAGAAGGTCATGGCAAACAGGGTGGGTGGCACCTGCTTTTCGAGGAACCTGGTCATGGGTATGCGATTTCTCGGTCCAGCATGCAGTTACATTGTTGGTGAAATAGGTTGTAATTTATGTGTTTGTTGAAATGCCTAAATGAAGTTTTAGTTTTTAATCTTGAAAATTCATGTGTATGTTGATTTTGGGATACCTCCCTATTTATGATTTCTGAATTATCTATTGTAGAAACGAGTTTATTTGATTTTATAGTATGCTCCCAAAGGTGATCTTTACAAGGAATCATAAAAATGAAAATATTTCAGTCAAAGGCATGTAACTATTGTAAGTATGTATCATACACCAACATTCCTTCTTTTCCTCTCCCCATATGTTGTTGTTTGTGGATTACATTGTTGTTGTCAGTTCACTCCTATGTGGTGGTTTAACCAATCTTAAGAGAGAACAAAGATATGACAGAGTAGTACAAAAACCAATCTGAATTGTTATATTCTTCTTCTCGATAAGATATTTTCTCTATTTTATAATTAAAGGAAATATTAATACCTGAGGGCATAAAATTCGATGGATGTAGCAGGTCGAAGTGCATCAGTGCGCATCCTACAAATTCCACGCTAGGTGTCTAATGAATGACACATGCAAGATTTTGATGATAATTATTGTAAAAATTGGTTGGTATTGATATCATTTATATTCTTTAGTTATTTTAATGTATTGTTCAACAGGAAGAAGCCCAGGTTTTATTGTTCCATAGGTTTTGTTGTTCTTCAATAGGAACTATGTCATTTTCTGTAGTTATTTCATAGTCATGTACGTAGTACTGTCTCACCTTATCACTCTTTTTACGATTTAAAGAGAATGACATTTTAGGTTCAACAATGTACCTTTACCTTCTACTACCATTGATTTGTGGCATGAATTAATTTTGTGGTTCAACTGTCTACCCTGCAAGTTTGACTTTCAATAAAGTA
The DNA here is from genome assembly GCF_000004515.6 of Glycine max. Lineage (NCBI taxonomy): Eukaryota > Viridiplantae > Streptophyta > Magnoliopsida > Fabales > Fabaceae > Glycine > Glycine max. Next base: position 30,464,326 of record NC_038255.2, read on the forward strand.
TGCACTGGTGTTTTAGCTTCTGAATAAACACCAGTCCATGATTGCCACTTGCAAGTTTTGTTTTCTTAACCAAGAAACAATTGGTTCCATTGTCTGTTGCTTAAAAGAGTAGTCTAATATTTTACTTTTCTTTTTTACTTTGTAACTTTCAATCTTCATGGATACTTGAGATTCAACATTTTTACCCCAAAAGTTTCAATTTTTTTAAAACAAGCGCAAAAAATAGACTGAAACAAATTCACGGGTACTTGAGATTCAACATTTTTACCTGTAAATTTCAATTTTTTAAAACAAGCGCAGAAAATAAATTGTTTCTTTGTTGAGTGCGACAAAAAAATGATGTTTTAAAAAGCTCAGGTCTTCTTTCTACTCTCTCTTACTTTGTGTTATTTTTTTGTTTTGTTTAATTATTATTGTTGTTGTTGTTGTTGTTGTTGTTACTATTATTATTATTATTATTATTATTATTATTATTATTATTATTATATATGCTCTAGGTGAAGACCTTTTTTATGTTGTAATGCTAGGAGTGAACATCGAGATTTTTCTTTGAGATTCCTGGTGTGTGTAGGTGGTGATAACAAAGAAAACCATTTTTCTTTTAGGAAGCGTTAACTGTCATGCAATTACATTGTTGATGAAATGGGTTGAAAGTTATGTGTTTAGTGAAATGCCTAAATGAAACAAGTGCAGAAAATAGACTGAAACAGATTCACGGGTACTTGAGATTCAGCATTTTTATCCATAAATTTCAATTCTTAAAAACAAGCGCAAAAAAAAAATTGTTTCTTTGTTGGATGTTACAAAAAAAATGATTTTTTAAAAAGGTCACGCCTTCTTTCTACTCTCTCTTTATGTTATTTTTTTGTTTTGTTTAATTATTATTATTATTATTATTATTGTTGTTGTTGTTGTTGTTGTTGTTGTTGTTATTATTATTATTATTATTATTATTATTATGTATGTTCTATCTGAAGGCCTTTTTCATGTTGTAATGCTAGGAGTGAACATCAAGATTTTTCTTTGAGGTTCCTGGTGTGTGTAGGTGGTGATAACAAAGAAAATCATTTTTCTTTTAGGAAGCGTTAACTGTCATGCAGTTACATTGTTGGTGAAATGCCTAAATGAAACAAGCGCAAGAAATAGACTAAAACAGATTCACAGGTACTTGAGATTCAACATTTTTACCCTTAAATTTCAATTTTTTAAAACAAGTGCAAAAAATAAATTATTTCTTTGTTGAGTGCGACAAAAAAAAATGATGTTTTAAAAAATTCAGGTCTTCTTTCTACTCTCATTTACTTTGTGTTATTCTTTTTGTTTTGTTTTATTATTATTATTATTATTATTATTATTATTATTATTATTATTATTAATAACATGCGACAAGAAATTGATCGCACTTATTGGAATTAAGGACAACAGTAGAGGATATTGTAGTTTTGTATTGGCAAAGAGCTTTCAGTTATACAATATATGAAATTTTGCAATTTGTTGTTACACAATTGACTCCAGCTTCTCGACCTCCTCAGGTAGTTGATTATGGTTATGCATATTTTGTGTCTGCTATTATATTTGAGGGTGACCAAGTATGCTAGAATATCAACTGCCAGCTTTATCCGTGCATTCACACGTGCTGTTATTTTTGGTTTCGCAACCTTTGGTTCTTTAGTATAAAAGATGTTGTGTATGTATACTGATATATCTATTTTTGCTGATAAAAAAATGAATACTAATAAAGTTTTATTTTGTTAATCACTTATGATCCAGCGTTAAAAAAATAAAAAATTAATTAGCTACCGTTCATTCCTCAACATGAGAGCCACCCTATTTGGTTTACTGTCTAATTGCCACTTTGGGAATATACCCACCATCAAATTAATCAAACTGTAGAGTTAATTTTAATATATAAACGCCCTTCCTCGCTGAAACTTCTCCCATTTGCTGAGATTTGGTGTTACAGGATCAACAAAACCAACATTTGATGTGGTTGTCTTACGTGTTTGGTGATTTAATACATGAAGAATTTTCAATTGCTTGGTGGTAGTTGCTGGTACACAGGATATGATCAGGATTGGGATGGAAAATTAGTCAAATCATATTCTGCAGTTGCTCTATGGTGGACAATTTATACTCTATAGAAACATTAGTCTTTTTTTACAAAAAAAAATAAAGCTTTAGAAAGCCAGAATCGCAAGAGAGAAGGGACGTGCGTGGCTAATGTTCAGAGAGAAAATTAGGAGTGAATCCCGTGCAATACACTGATTTTTAAGTAACAAAAAGAAAATGAAAAAAAAGTGTGAAAAAGGAAAAAAAGGTATGTCTCTTCTTTATGTTAGTGTTATGCTTGGTATAGCTTTTTTTCGTTTGTTAGTCACAGACCGACAATTTAGAGTATATTTGCTAATTTTCTCTATAGGAGCTGGCTTATTGACATTGGAGGATTTGCAAAGAAAGTGAAAAGCACTACTCTATCTTCAGCTGATCAAATCAAGGATTGTGGGGCATATCGTGAATGTCCAAACTGTTCTTATCATATTGATATCAGTGATGTATGTTACAATTTGACATTATATTCATTCTATGTTCATAACAGCTTACTCAAATTCACACATGCACTAAAAATGCAGTAATGTTAGAAGCAATTTCTGCTCTTACAGTAGAGCTCTTCATGTTATTATAGAGACGATTTATGCTCTTATTCCTTTATCCTTCGGGTTTTTTTTTTCCTTGTGGTACACATAATTAATTCAATTGTTTAATGTGCTTGCGGGAAAGTTTGCATACTTTACTTCTGTAGCAGGATTCATTTCTTGAAAAAGTTTAGCATGAGTTTGAATGAGAGAAGAAGATGTTTCATTAGAAATATTTCTTTGCATGTAGGTTTCTACTGAGTGGCCTGGCTTTCCTCTTGGGGCATTGCAGTTCAATTAATTAAGAAGGAAAGAAAATGCACTGGATGCTGTTGCTCTCAATCGTGGAGAACATAATGTTGGAGTGGCTGAAGATGATTTGCATCCAGTTAAGTATGTATATGATTTCTGTTTATTTAGTGGAAAATGTTATCAATAAGTTTTAGCTATGACTATGATGCAGTGTATTTTTCTAAAGAATATATACACCGGTATTTTTGTAGTATGAAAAATACATAATATAATATATTTTTATTATGAAATCTTGAGTTAATTAATATGCAATTTTTTTCATGAAAGCATGACATTCGATTTATTTTTGCTCCCTAAAAGATATTGATATGTATAATTTAATCCTGAAATATGTTAACTTACTTATATTCCAGTCTTTTAATCACAAAAATATAATTACAAATGTGAACTTGATTAATATATTTGGATATCAAATTTTATATATATAGTGTTTTCTTGCAATCAATCCGAATGCAAATCCCATGGTTGTTGGCACTTTATTGTGCAAGAGAAATTAGGAGAAAGTAGAGAGCGGGAAAGAGGTAACTCAGGTCCTCTGCAGTACCCCATTGATCGCTTCTCTCCACCATGAGTAGGTCAGGACAACCACGGGATTCAAAGACGTTAGTGTTCCTCTCATTTTCCCCTTGAATTTAATTTTTTTAAAATTATCCATTCTCTGTTACACTTGGTGCATAGTGATATGCAATTGTCTTTTTTTGTTTTGGGAATTCGGCAGCTACACTTATAGGAAACTTCAGGGTAAGTCTGATTTTTGTTTGTTGCAAACATTTATATTATGAATATTAAAATTATCTTGATTGTTTGTTTAATTCTTTGGCTTTGAAAGAGGTAGCTGCAATTTGTAGAAAGAGAAAGATACAAGAAATAAGAGACTGGGAAAAAGATAACAAGCCCTGCTAAAAAACATTGGGACTCTTTGTAAGTTTCTGTCTTAGCTTCCTTCTTCTTAGTTTCTCTCGCTTTTACTTGTGACTGAAAAATGGATTCTTTTTGGGTTCCAGGGTTTTAGTTTTGGATTTGAGCAGGTGGATGTTCATGGATTAAATTAGTAGAACTAGATTCCATTTCCAACACTATCAGGTACTCAATCTATCGGCCTTTTTATTTTTTATTATTAAATTTTGCTATATAGTTTATTAATTTTATGTGTTTGATTTTTTATTTTTCAATACAAAAAACTAAGTTGTGTTCTGTTTGATTTGATGACAAATTATGTAGGATGATGATTAATAAACTGCTCATGTTTGTTCAATAATTAAAATGCACAGAATGAGGAGAGAACAAATATGTGCATGTTTGTTTCTGTGTATTTTAATTATTTCCCTTTATATTTATGAGTGACAACAAATTATAGTCAAAATTTATTCTTTCCTATTTTCTGAGGTTGATATGTTGTTAGTTTCCTTTGTTATATGCATATCAAATATCTATGTCATTCCTTTCTAATTATTATTATTGTCATCATCATGCAATAGAAGATATCTCTCTCATAGCCATAATTGTTCACTATGTTGAGTACAGACCATCATAGTCATTTGTTTGACCTTACACATGTTTGCATTAAGAAAAATTCCAGGAAGGAAACTACAATCGTACAATATATATACTTTTAAGATTAAGAAAGCAAATTAGCTAAATTAAAAACTATTCAATCTAACTAATATTAATGAAATATGGAAGATCTAATAGACTTTCCATCACTAAAAAATGAAATTTTTGTGAGGAGATATATAAGATAAGTTTCGAAAATGGATTTGTAGTAAGGGTCAAGTCTTTTATTACAAATTATTTCCAGTTTTGAATTTGAGAAGGCGGGTGTCCATGGATTAAATTCACAGACCTAAATTTCATTTCCAACACTACCAGTGTTAGAGTTTTGTGGTCTTAGTCCCACATCGCTTGAATTGTTAGAGTTTTGTAGTCTTAGTCCCACATCGCTTGGTTGGTAAAAACTTGTGTTTCATTAGTGTTATATATAGAGACACCTTGTAAGCTTTTATATGTGCAAGAAATAAAAGTTCTCCTAGTGTTGCCGTGGACGTAGGCACATACATTGTATGCTGAATCACGTTAAAACTTTGTGTCTTTTCTCTCTTCCCTTTATTCCTTTCTCTTCTTTTATTGCTCTATACTAACAACTGGTATCAGAGCTTTTGGTTACTCCACGGGATTTCCTTAGTTTAAAGGAATTAGTGGGAGTCTTCTCAGTTTAGAGGAGACAGTGGGAGCAATGGCATTAGAAGAGGGGAAGGTGAAGATCAAGAAGTTCGATGGCACAGATTTCAACTTTTGGAAGATGCAGATAGAGGATTATCTATATCAGAAGAAGCTGTATCAGCCCTTATCAAGGGTTAAGCCAGACGACATGAAGCAAGAAGAATGGAACTTGCTGGATCGACAGACTCTTGGCGTGATCATATTGACATTAGCCAAGAACATTGCGTTCAACATCGTAAACAAGAAGAAGACTACTATAGGCTTAATGAAGGCGCAATCAGATATGTATGAGAAGCCGTCGGCAACCAACAAAGTATACTTGATGCGTCAGTTGTTCGACCTCAAGATGGGAGAAGGTATCTCCGTAACTGATCATATTAAAGAATTTAATACTATTCTTGCCCAATTGGAGTCAATGCAGATTAAATTTGAGGATGAGGTGAAGGCATTGATTCTATTGTCATCACTACCAGATAGTTGGGCTGCAATTGTTACTGTAGTTAGTAGTTCTACGAGGGAGAACACATTAAAGCTTAGTGACATCCGTGACTTGATCTTAAGTGAAGATGTTCGCAAGAGAGATTCAGGAGAATCTTCCAGTCATGTTTCCAATTCAGCATTGAATACTGAAGGCAGGGGAAGGACTACCCAGAAGGGTCAGAATGGTCGAGGCAGATCAAAGTCAAGAGGAAAAGGTCAGAGAAAATTTCAAAGTGACGTTACTTGCGCTGGAATTGTGACAAGAGAGGTCACTTTAGCAATCAGTGCAAGGCACCAAAGAAGAACAAGTCGCACAAAAACAAGAAGCGCGATGATGTTGAATTCACAAATGCAGCAACTGATGAACTTGATGATGCATTAATTTGCAGTTTGGATAGTCCTGTTGATTCATGGATCATGGACTCAGGTGCGTCGTTCCACACTACTCCCTCTAAAGATTTATTGTCTAACTATATTTCTAGAAGATTTGGGAAAGTTTACCTTGCAGATGGAAAATCTTTTGACATTGTCGGAAGAGGTGATATCAACATCAAGACCTTCAGTGGATCCCTATGGACATTGCACAATGTCAGAAATATTCCCACCTTAAAGAGAAATTTAATATCTATAAGGCAGTTGGATGATGAGGGACATCACACCACTTTTGGAGATGGAGATGGAGCTTGGAAGGTAACAAAAGGCAATCTCGTTGTGGCTCGTGGAAAGAAGCAAAGATCTCTTTACATGATTGCAGATGAGGATATGGTAGTAGTTACTGAGGCTGTCAATAATTCAACCATGTGGCATCAAAGACTTGGACACATGAGTGAAAAAGGAATGAAGCTTATGGTGGCAAAGGGTAAGCTATCAAGCCTCAAGCATGTTGATGTTGGTGCTTGTGAACATTGTATCCTTGGAAAGCAGAAAAAGGTCGGCTTCTCAAGGGCAGGGAAGACTCTTAAAGTTGAAAAGCTAGAATTGGTGCACACAGATGTTTGGGGGCCAGCCCCAGTGAAATATGTTGGAAACTCACGCTATTATGTCACCTTTATCGACGAATCTACCAAAAAGGTATGGGTTTATTTTCTTAAAAATAAATCTGATGTGTTTTCTGTGTTTAAAAGGTGGAAAACAAAAGTTGAAAATCAGACAGGTCTAAAGGTTAAAAGTCTGAAATCTGACAATGGCGAGGAGTATGATAGTCAGGAGTTTAAAGACTCATGTTCAGAACATGGGATCAGAACGATCAAGACAATACCAGAAACACCCGAGCAAAACGGTGTTGCAGAAAGGATGAATAGAACCTTGAACGAGAGAGCGAGGTGTATGCGGATCCAATCTGGCTTGCCTAAAGCATTCTGGACAGAAGCAATAAACACAACAGCATATCTCATCAATAGAGGACCATTAGTTCCTTTGAATTATCAGTTGCCCGAAGAAGTATGGTCTGGAAAGGAGGTAAAACTTTCACATTTGAGAATTTTTTGTTGTGTTTCATATATACTGGCAGACTCTAATAGTAGAGATAAATTGGATTCGAAGGCGAGGAAGTGTTATTTTATTGGTTATGGATTTGACATGTATGGCTACAGGTTTTGGGATGACCAAACCAAGAAAGTTATCAGAAGCAGAAATGTTACTTTTAATGAGAACTTATTTTATAAGGACAAATTTTCTACAGAATCTACATGTGCAGGTAAACTGTCAAAAATTTATGAGAAAGCAACACTTGAAGAAATTTCAGAAAGTGATGTAGCCAACATAAACCAGAGTACAGGCGTAGAGGTTGAGTCAGAACCAGAACCATCAACTCCTCCAAGAAAATCTAGCAGAATTTCAGTACCACCAGATAGGTATTCCCCTTCATTGCATTATTTGTTGTTAACTGATGCTGGTGAGCCAGAATGTTCCAGTGAGGCTACGTAGGGGAATGACACTATTGAGTAGGAGCTAGCAATGAAAGATGAGATGACATCCCTTCAGAAGAATAAGACGTGGTCTTTAACAAAATTGCCAGAAGGAAATAAAGCGTTACAAAATAGGTGGGTCTATAGGCTAAAGGAAGAATCTGGCGGTAAAAGAAGATACAAGGCGAGACTTGTGGTGAAAGGGTTTCAGCAGAAACAAGGAATTAATTTCACAAAGATCTTCTCTCTAGTTGTAAAGATGACTACCATCAAGTTATTCTGAGTATAGTAGTTGTAGCAAATCTTCACCTGGAGTAGTTAGATGTTAAAACTGCATTCTTGCATGGGGATTTAGAGGAAGACATCTATATGACCCAACCAGAAGGTTTTGAAGTGCCAGGCAAGGAGAATCTTGTATGCAAGCTTCACAAAAGTTTATATGGCTTGAAACAAGCACCGAGGCAGTGGTACAGGAAGTTTAATGAGTTTATGAGCAACTCAGGATTCAAAAGATGTGACATGGACCATTGCAGCTATGTTAAGAAATATACTAATAGTTATGTTATCCTTGTCGTGTATGTTGATGACATGTTGATTGCAGGATCTAGTATGGCAGAAATTAACAGGTTGAAGCAGTAGTTGGCAGAAAACTTTGAAATGAAGGATCTTGGTCCAGCTAAACAAATCTTTGGTATAAGAATTCTTAGAAATAGATCAGAAGGAATTTTGAAGTTGTGTCAGGAGAAATATATACATAAGTTGATTGACAGGTGATTGAGGCCGTACCCGAATCAAATAAATATTAAAATGAAACTAGGAAGTGATCCTAGGTCGTTTCCCAACGAGCAATGATACACCAAATGTTCATAACAGATAGTAGGAAATAGTAACAAATTGGGGGGGGGGGGGGGTTGTTTGCTTTTGTAAATTAAACAGCGAGTAAAATTGAATTAGAATTTATCAGAATTAAAATACGTTGCTTCCCCTTGATTCACAAGCAAGTCTCTTATCCTAGGTTGCGAGAATTTATCCTTTATCAGTTCAACCACTTAATCCAACCCTAAATTAAATTACTAAGCAAAATTTAACATAAAGCATTCATTATGTGATTAAGTATCACACACACCAATTACTCATAAATGATCATTAAGCGCAGAGACAATTAATCAAGCACTAAGCATGCATGAATTAATAGCAACAAATTCAGAGTAATTAGTGAAGAGGAAAAACTGAACAGAATTTAACAGTAATAATAGAACCTCAAAGAGAACTGTGCTTGATCCTCAAGAGAAAACAACACTGCAAACTTAGCCTTCCATTAATCAAATAGAGAACGAAATTTTATTGATAAAACTAAAAGTCTGAACTGGAATTGTAAAAAACGAAAATAAAAGAGAAAGAGAAGAGAGACTAAAACTAAAAACGAAAAATAGAAGAGAGACAGGAGAGAGAGAGAGCTAAACTAGAACCTTGGTGCTGTTATATAGTTTTTCAACCCCAAAGCTTACAAATCTGTTTTAAATCCAAGCCCATAAGTAAAATCAAATCAAATCTAGATAAGATAAGATAAGATCTATATGAAATAATATCTAGATGAGATCAAATCTAAATAATATCTAGATAAGATAAGATAAGATAAGATCTAATTTTGTAGAATAAATTAGTCTGCCCTCTTCAAGTCCAAGCCCAATTCTGGATTCAAGCCCAAGCTCAATTCTAGATTCAAGCCCAATGCTTCATTAATTCCTGAAATTAGATTAAAAACATCAAATTAGCTTAATGGGCCCAAATAATAAAACTGCCTCATAAATTTGACAATTAAGACTAATCAGTATTTAAAATGGTGCAAAAAGGGTTAAGAAATAGGAGAAAATAATGGCACATCAACATGTTTTACCTTGAAGATTCTAAGACCAGGAATACCCCTTTGGGATCTCATTTGAAGTTTTCAAAGAAGCAATCTTTGCAGACAGATGAAGAAAAATGCTACATGTCAAGAGTACCATATGCATCAGTAGTTGGGAGTTTGATGTATGTTATGGTGTGTACCAGACCTGACATAGCACATGCAGTGGGAGTTGTCAGTAGGTTCCTATCAAATCCAGCAAAGGAGCATTAGGAAGGCGTAAAGTGGATACTTAGATATCTAAAGGATACTTCAGAGATGAGTTTGTGCTTCAGAAAAGGCAATCTCACTTTACAGGGATTTTCATATGTAGACTTGGGAGGAGATTTTGATACCAAGAAAAGCACCACAGGCTACATTTTTACTTTGGGAGGTATTGCTGTGAGTTGGAAGTCTAAACTTCAAAATAGAGTTGCTCTCTCAACCACGAAAGCCGAGTACATAGCTATCTCAGAAGCAGCTAAGGAGATGATTTGGCTAAAGAATTTTCTCAATGAATCAGGGAAAGAACAAGATAATGCTCCAATGTTTAGTGACAACCAAAGTGCTATAAGTCTTGCTAAGAATCCAGTCTTCCATTCTAGATGCAAGCATATTCAATTAAGATACCATTTTATTAGGGAGTTGATAAATGATGGAGACTTATCTTTGTTGAAGATCTTAGGATCAGAGAATCCAGCAGATATGTTGACTAAAGTTGTTACAACAACTGACAAGCTGAGGCTTTGCATTGCCTCAGTTGGCCTTCAAGGATAATTGAAGATGAAGGCGCTACACTAGGTAAAGAGTCGATGAACTCATTGCTTACAAGGAGCTGTTAGAGTTTGGAACTTAGACCCCAAGTGGGAGAATTGTTAGAGTTTTGTGGTCTTAGTCCCACATCGCTTGGATTGTTAGAGTTTTGTAGTCTTAGTCCCACATCGCTTGGTTTGTAAAAACTTGTGTCTCATTAGTGTTATATATAGAGACACCTTGTAAGATTTTATATGTGCAAGAAATAAAAGTTCTCCTAGTGTTGCCGTGGACGTTGGCACATACATTGTGTGCTGAACCACGTTAAAATTTTGTGTCTTTTCTCTCTTCCCTTTATTCCTTTCTCTTCTTTTATTGCTCTATACTAACAACCATGTACTCAATCTATCGGCCCTTTTATTTTTTATTATGAAATTTTGCTATATAGTTTATTAATTTTATGTGTTTGATTTTTTATTTTTCAATAAAAAAAATTCTGGGTAGTGTTCTGTTTCATTTGAGTTCACTTTATTTATTTATTTTTTTGGGTAAAAGATGATGTTGTCAAGAATGGAGGCCGAGAATAAGGGTGGTGAAGTGAATGGCAATGAGAAAAATGACACAGGGATGTATATAGGAGACTTTAGTCCTTTTCCAAATAGCATGATCTCAGGACAGATCATTGCCTCCTCTCCCTTCCCCCAAAAATAACGAAAAGAAAAGAAATAACAGAAATGACTATATATGTAGATAATAGTTTTCTGACATACATTTTCTCTTCAGGTTTATGCTATGTCCTCGATAATGATAGTAGTTGTCATGGTTATCCTTAAGATCGGTATTCAGTGATTAAAAAAACTTTGTTCTTTCTGCTTTTGCTTGATAATGATCTTATTAATTAGTGGCATCTGAAACCGCAGATTGTATCCATGGGTAGAAAGCAATTCAATGCAAATTTCCAGTTGATGTTTCGTCTTCTCAAATTGTTTCTGTTCATTGGAGCCATTGTTGCTCTAGGCTTAATGTTTACTCTGCTGAGTCTCATAGTTGGAGACATCTTTGCGAGCCTCCTAGCCTTTTTGCCAACAGCTTGCACAGTTATTCAGGTATGTGTTTAGTGGTTGTTGTGTCTTGCTTTGGTGTTTTTGTTCTCATTTGATCTTGCTGAATATACACTAGACTTTAATTTGTGGCCCATACACATTTGACCATATGTTTGAACCTTCTTAAATTTGTCTTCGTACATGTTCAGTAGTCTCCACTCACCATCTTTTGGCTTAATCATTACTATGGGTTTGTTTCATCTTTTTGACTCGAGTATCATGATTCAATCATCATGGCAATGACTAATTCAATTAAATGCTACACTCAAAATATTAGATTACATGTAATGTATGAGATATAAAAATCAACTAACTTTATGTCTTTCTTCATTCGTGGAATTAGATAAGTTTCTCTCATGATTCCTATTGATACACTAAGTTTAAAATCACTTCTTTCTGATTGGTGTGGCGTTATATATGTACAGATAGGACAAGCATGTAGGCCATTCGTGAAGGGCATTGGAATGTGGGGTTCTGTCAAATCTTTAGCAAGGGGCTACAAATAAATTTAAGTTGTTAAGATATTGCAGTTAATAGAGCATGAACATGGATTTGAAATTGATAATTTTTCCCTCTTATTGCAGGTAATTAGAGAAAATAGTATGGTCACTATTGAGGCGCTTGAACCTGTCAATAGGACTTGATTTCTGTTTGTTGTAAACATTGATATTATAAATATTAAAATTATTTTTATTATTTATTCAATTCTTTGATTTTGAAAGAGGTAGCGGCAATTTCTAGAGAGAGAAAGAGACAAGAAAAAGAAATTGGGAAAGAAGATAACAAGCTCTGCTAAAAACATTCGAAACTCTTCGTAAGTTTTCGTTTTAGCTTCCTTCTTCTTAGTTTCTCTCACTTTGACTTGTGACTGAAAATTGTGACTTGCACTGATAAATTTCAAAATGCATGTATATTATATTGTTGTCTACATGTGACATGCATAGGTAGGTTTACTAAGTGTATGTCCATTCTATACTGGTACCAATCGATTATTTTTTACTTTTTATTTTTTTCAGTTCAGATATGAGTAATTAACCTCACTTTTTCTGCAGGAGTTGTGGTCGTGCTAGGCTTCCACACTTCTTCTGTTGCGGTGGGAAACCAAATCAGGGTAATACTGGTGAACAGAAAGGTAGTACAAGCTAATCAAGCTGTTTGCGATGCACCAGATGTTGGTTCATGTGGAGGACCACCCGTAAGACCTAGGTCTGTAGCCACAAATACTATTCTCAATCAGCAGGGACAAAATGCTATTGATCAAAAAACATCTTCTTTGGCATTAGACATGTATACCTTACAAGAAAGAGGAGCAATAGAACCATGCAATCGAAAATTACAATACTTGCTGGATTAAAAAATTAAACAAACCGTGTGTAAGCACGGGTTACAAACTAGTATTATATATAATAAAAATCCTAGCTTGCTTTGGAAGCTATTAGCTTTCGTGAAAAGTGGAGAAGATCTGAGAGGGTATAGGAAAACGAGTTTCTAGGTTTCATGATTGAACAAATTTCAGTTCTGTATGTGAAGGTAAAAGAATAAAAGAGAAAGATCATCCGTTTAGCTAGTGCGCAACAAAGTAGAAAAAAAAAAAAAGAAATTAAAATGTTAGCCAGCAGCGACAGATACATAGAAAGCGAGTGGATGAAATACAGTGAAGCAGACAATGGGAAAGAGATGGAAGTATCCTGATATTGAAGAGGAAGATATGTATGTCAAGTGCTCTTCCTTGAGTGAAATTTCAAGCATTCGTCTCGTTTATAAGAAAACCCGTGAGTAAATAATGAGGACCGTAACAAGTCCTAAACTTTTTCCTTTAACTAATTATTTAGTATGATTCATCTATTTTTTTTTTCTCTCTATAAAATAGTTGTGGAAACTTTTGAAACTATTTATTTGAAGTAACCTTTTTATAAGGGACATGATAATATAATCTGTCATATATATATATATATATATATATATATATATATACACACACAAACTGTCTTTCGGTACGATACCTTGAGTATGCACTTAAATTCATAAGGATAACGTTTTAATTTTTCTTCCTTTTGTAATTGTAGCTAATTGTCTTCTAACACTAATTACATAATTTTTTTTTGTTTTGTTATTAGTTGTCAAATTTGATAACATAGAAAGTTTTATGTCATGTGCTGCATTGTCAGTTGGCACCTAGAATAGATTGATAAAATCTAAAAATTTGTTAAGTTTCATCATCGCAAGCAAAGGTTTAAAAAAATTCTAGGAAATTTATTTAATTTTTGGTAAGATGTTGAGGATCATGTTTATGTCTCATAGAAATTGTTTGGCTGCGCCAACATAGTAAAATGAGTTTAGTTAATTGAATTTTGGGGACAAAATTCTTTAAAAAGGAGGGAAGAATTGTAATACCACTAAAAAAAATTAGAATATAACTTTGAGATTAAGTTAGTAATTTGTCAAACTTACTAATGACTGATTTATATAGAAACTTCTTGTATTATCTATTAAATATTAGAAAAAAAAACTAAATCTCAATATCTAAATAGAATTAACTTGTAAAACAATGTTTAAACTCAAAATAACAAAGAGAATAAATGTTAGAGTAACGTGTATAAATAAAGTAATGAATTAACCTTTAGAGTATTATTGATATTATTAAAAAGAAAAGAAACCAAAGAAAATTCTCAAGAAGCCAAGAAAGACTTCCATGAGAAGTCAAATGAAAGAAAAAGAGACAGCGTAACATCTCAAAAATTTAATTAGGAATTTAGAAAATATTACTATTGGAGATAATAGTAATGATAGCTTTGTGAGAAAGTAATTAAATTATTAGAGATAAAATAGATTAGAATTATAGAAAAAATGAGGGAAAAAACTCATTTTTAGTGAAAATTGTAGAAAGTCAACCATAGATCAATAGAGTCAATGGGAATGGATTAACTTTGGTCAACTCATTAATGACTTATTGGTAAATATGACCAAAACTAATTTAAAAGAATTTATTAAATAGAAAGACTTAGTTAGAGTTAGAATTAATAATTAGAAGTGAGTTAGGACTGGGATTAAGATTCATGAAGATTAATTAGGAGATTTAAGATTCAATTAAGACAACTAACCTAATTGGACATTAACCCAAATGGATTAATGCCCATTATAAGAGTCAACACAACCCGAGAAGACTTAAGAGTGTGCGACGTTTTTGATTGAGAAAGGGGGAGAAGAGCTCAACTTCTCTCTTGCTTGGAGGCTTGATTGTATGCTTTGAAGGAGATTTTTGTGAATATTAGAGGTAAATCCTTGAGGAAGCTTTTAGGGGGTGTTTGGTTTGGTTGTTTTCTGTTTTCATTTTCACTGAAAATAGAAAATGATGATGGAAATGTGTTTGGTTGGATTTCTGTTTTCATTTTCAGTGAAAATATTTTCCCAAACGAACCAAAAACTGGAAACAATAAAATCTCATTTTTAGTGTTTTCAATTGAAATCAGGAACCTCATTTAGGGTAAAATGAAAACGCGATGACAAGAAATATAATTTTAAGAAAATCTAAAAATACATTTCCTTTTGAAAACGCATTTTCAATGTTTTTATTTCTTAAAAGCAGAAAACAAGAAGTCAAACCAAACATGTTTTCAGAATTCTAATCTTTTGAAAATGAAAACAGTTTTCAGAAAATAAAAATAGAAAATGAAAACAGAAAATAAAAATGTAAACCAAACACACCCTTAGATTTTTAGTTGTTGTTTCCATTTCTAAGTTCAAATTCTCATTCTCTTTTCTCAATCATCTCTGACATGTGCCTAAACTCATTGGTTAGAAGCAAGAGTGTTAGTGCCTTTTCTCTTTACATTTTTTAAAATCAACACCAAGGTATAAGGAATTTTCTTCTCTTTCTCTTGCTTTTTATATGTTGATGGAGTTGGCCTCCATGTTGGGAGTCATAAATATGGGTTTAAAGTCTTAGAAAATTGATTGATCAAGTGGTTGAGTGTCATGAATGAACCACACAAGTTGTTTGATGTTTTATTGCACTGATGTACTGCACAAAATATGTTGCGAATTTTGGGATTCTCATATAATGAAACTAAAATTATATTATGAAATTATAAATTTGGGCTTATGTTTTCATGTATGAAACTTAAATTTTGGATAAGAAATGAATTTACTTTAAATTGTTTAAAATGACATTTGTGCTAAATGCTTTGTTATGACCTTTGCAGTATAATTAATAAACTGGGAGAAATTTGGATATTATATGCAGATGTGGTGGACATGTATACAAAATAGAAATCATAAGTTTTAAAAGTTGGGATCACTCATATTTTAATTCATTGAGTAAGTTAGGAAACTAATCTAAGTAAAAGGAAGCATGTGCGGGCGACTTTGTTATTTTTCTGCTGAAACATGTTTTGGTAAAATGGTTAATTCTCTATGTGTGGTTATCATTTGGTGATATGTGAGCCCAATTTTAAAAATAGACTTAAATACCTTTCTATTCTGATAAATTTCATGATATTCCACAAAGAAATGAAGATATTGATTTTATAAATCAGGGTATACAATTGTGAAAAAACAGGATATATGGTGTTATTGATTTAATTCTAATTGATTATAATTCTATGATTTAGATCCATACTTGTTGATTAAGATTAAGGGACATTGAAATTATGAATAAAAGTCATTATGAAATTTTATGAAAGAGAATGATAAATTATGGTTGACGATGAATGATTATTTATTACTTGAAGTACTTGACTAAATAACTTATGACTTGTGGTAGAGATATAAATTAATAAATGAACCTTGTGGTCTTGTAATTGTGGAGACATGATGTGGTGCATGTTCTATGAATAATATGGTGATTAATCTTATGATTCCATTGTGTGGAAATATGACAAATTGGATGTGTGATTGGTGGAATAGAGGCAAATTCTTTATTGTATAATTCTAAGGTACGGTATGAATCCTATGAATATTATGATGTTATCTTATGATCCTAGTGTTATGATGAGATGAATTCAGTGATTCTAATATGGATGTTGTATGACATATTCCATGTTTGTGTTGGGAAGGTTAAGGCCATTATGCAAGACTATTATGTATATTGTTATGTTATATTCAATATTAATTTTATATGGTGTATGTTGTATGATGGAACTAAAGGGTTGTGATCCAACTCCTAGACATTAAATAAAAGAAGAGTATGACTAAGGAGAGTTCTGGAAAGGAAAACGGTAGCTATTTTTTGCAAGAAGTAATATTGTAGTTAAGTAGAAACGATCATGAAAGGGACTACGGAGACCAAACAACCTAGTTTGGAAACCAGACAAGATCATGTGAAAGGTGTTATGACAACTAAGGAGTGTGGGCGTCACTAAGAGAAGTGGAAACTGAACTTAAAGCAAGTGAAGCAATTACCGAAGACCAAAGTGGAAGCAATTTTGAATATGCGAATATAGACACATAGTGATGATAGGATAAGATCCCTTAGTTATTAATATTAGTATCATGAGAATGAGAAACTTGGAAAGGAGTGAATAATCTCATAAGACTTGAGTGACTTGATGTGATAGTTTTGTGATAGGAAACATAGAGATACTTCGTGTGGTTTTTTGAACAATGATTGTGCACTTGATGTGAAGTTATGTGTGATGAGACAAGTGATGATTGAAATCATTACTTGGTATGGTTGATGGATATTATCATAACTTGTGGAACTTGACACAAACGGGATATAAAGCACGTGCGAGCATCGATTATGGAACGACTTAGTTCTCAACATGAGATGAAAGATGATGGTGTACGACGATGCACAAAGATAACATGACTTTTTGTGCGTAGAGTTGTGGTCTAAATGGTCTGTGTCCCATAGGCATGTGCCTGGTGAGGGCTATGTGATGATGGTTTTTATAATGATTAAGTAGGATGGGGAAGCCACCCAAGGAGCATCTAGCTCGAGGGGACTAGGGTCTGTGCCTTGGCAACCACATCACTGGAGTAATATTTGAACTTTGCAAAAAATGTTTGTGAAGAAAAGGTATCCCTAAATGCAATCCTAGTGAGGAGTGATGACAAGAAAGTATCTCAACCTATAAGTGAGTGGGTGGTTACAGTTGTAACTTGGGGTATAGAGGTGAGGACCAGGATGGTCCTTGGGGATCAGAAATGATATCAAGTTGTGATACCTTAATGAGGCTGGAGGACTTATGTAGCCAACTTGGCAATCCCAACAATCACCGAGAGCATAACCAATTTATGGTGAGAGTAACTGCCCATAGTACCTGGGTAAGGATATGTACTCCCATGATGTCACCTAGAAAAATAAATGAAAGATGCAAGACCTTTATGGCGGCATGTCAATGAGGCGGTCGAACCTGAATAGTAGAACAAACATGTAGTCAAAGATTAGGGCTACAAGAGTGCATACGTGTAGTCAAACCATAGAGTTGATTATGTGAATTGCATAATGTGTTTGTGATTGTGGACTTTGGTCTTTTGCTTGTAGCATGAAGGGGGAGTAAAGAACTCACCCATACACCCTTTTTTTTCAAAGGACAATGGCAAAAGAATGGAGACCAACGCTCAAGATGTTGATCTTCCCATTGGATGGTCAGTGGAACTATAATTCGTGGTTCGAGGCAGACCATTTTGTCGACAATGTTAGATTTGGCCTCTCACTGGTGATTTAGGAGCCACATATTCCATCGTTTTATTTTGATTTACCTCTAGTACTTACTCAGTATCTAGTGCTCAGTTACATGTGTGTTCCATCGACTCTATTTTCTTCACTTTCTTGCTCTTCATCATCGACATCGTTTATGATCGATATTGCAATGATAGTGGAGGAGATATTTGCTCAGCCGATTGTGAGGGAATACATTTTGCCATCTCCCGGCAATGAGATTCCCTTGTTAGCATATCCACTATACAATCTAGTTATCCAAACCGAATTCCTTTTGCCCAGACATCCGATTGATTGGTCATCCATCTTGGAGGACTACACTGATGGTGCCAATGACGAGTAGGAGGATCCTTTTGGGAATGTGAGCGATGGTAGGGAGACATTAGAGATCGAGGTAGATCCATTTGAGGACTCATCTTAGATCCTACAACATGATGGGTAGTGAGTAGGATTTCATCCTTTGGACTAGATTTCTACTTTCTGACATGCATAGGATGGATAGATCTAGCATAGTTTCTTTTGGATATAATATTTTTTTCATCTTCTCTCTTCCAGTACATTTTCTGATGGTCTGTAATTACTTGAATTATCCTCGTCACATGATTTATTTTATGACTTTACATAAATAATACGTCGCCAACTAGTTAGAGATTTTATTTTAGAGTGTTGTTACATTCTTATGTCCTACTCAAAAGATGGTGAAATATATTGAAGGAGTTTGGCCAAAGAACGAATTGACCCCACTACACTTTGAAAAAATTGGAGTGACCCTTAAGTCTCATTGCCCTAATTGGGAGACCTCGAATTTGATAATATATGGTTAGTGTAATAATCAAATCCTAAATTGTTAAATATAAATCTAAGGGTTGAGATTCTTTCGATCCATTTATCGTTCAAATTTCAAAATATTAACTTGAAATCTAAATAATATAATTTTCATCTAACAATTAACATTTGATGATTGCACTGACTAAGCAAATTATGGTGGCATCCAATTTGGATCTAGGTCTAAGAAGTTCAAAGTTTAAAATGTCCATATCATTCCCTATCATTAACAAAATATAAAAAGAACACAGGTAAAATTAATATTTACTCTATGGGTATAATTTAAATTTCAGATTAGTGATTTATATTTGGGTTAATTAAGTTTTAGCCTCTTAACTTTTTTATATTTCAATTTTTAGTCCCTTAAAATTTTTTATATAATTTTTAATCCTTCATTAAATTTTTGTCAACAATTTTAGTCTTTCTAATGTTTTTTTTTCTTATTTTTAGTCCTTTATTTATTTTTATCGCTCAAAAATAGTCATTGTCTTATCAATTTTAAGTCTCTTGTTTATTTTATATTTGAGACCACTTTTGAGTAATAAAAATAAATGAAGGACTACAAATGGACAAATTTTTTTAGAGAAACTATAAATGATGATAAAAAATTAAGGAATGACTAAAATTGTCAAAAATATTATGAGAAATAAAAATTTATAATATAAAAAAGTTGAGGGACTAAAAAATTAATTAATGTTTTATATTTTTATATATTATTATCTTTTAATTTTTTATTCAATTCAAATGTTTAAGTTCCTTTTTCGTCTAAATATTTTTATTTTATTTAATAATGTAGTTATAAAGGAGCTCTTGGTGCATTGTGCAAGGGAATTTAATTAAAGGAAACAATTTATTTGAAAAATTAGTTTAAATACTAATAAAAGTAATTTAAAAGTTAAATTGAATAAAATAAATTACAAGGCTAAATTAAAAGTATTTGGTTCATGTGATATATTTGATTTCCTTTAAATTAAATATTGATTTGAATATCGTACATGAAAAAAAAATCTTATCTTATCTATTAACAATAATATAATTTTCCTTTTTTATAGGTCTGGTGATGTCGTTGATTGGATCATTATTCACAATGCTTGTTGTAAGTCCCATTTAACTTATCTATTATTGCTCCTAGAGTTACTGACCTTAGCATTTTACAAATTAAAATTAAGCTTGATGATAGACTTTGATACTATCCTATGCTTGTTTGCTAAGAATCTTGTTATCAATTCTTGTTCAATTGATGTCATTATTCTTTCCTTTTTAATTTGCTTGAACTAAATTTTGTGATCGTATTTTTAAGTTACTTTGCCTCTATTGCAAGTTGCGATTTGCAATTACTGCTTGTGTAGAGGGTGTATCTTGTCCAATATTGTATCCAACTGAAAAGAAAAGTGCATTTACTTCTCCAATTGAAATTTAGAATTGTCTTTTGACTTTGTTTTCCATATTATCTGTGATGGGATTGCTCAGTATTACACAAGATGGATATGACATGGTGAAAAGAACATACCAATGGTGTCTCAATCTGAGCATGCTAATGTAGAATTGGGAGATCGATTATAGGACATGATCTGCGATGTTGGCCAAGAGTCTTTTTAGCAAACACATGCACTTATTATGATATGTTAGAAAGTGATTCGAAGAAGTCTTTGTATCCGGGTTTCAAAAAGTATACATGGTTGTCAGCAATGTAAAGTTTGATCAATTTAAAGGCAAAATATAGGTGGAGTGATAAAAGCTTCACTGATTTGCTTAAAGTGTTGAGAAAGATGCTTCTAAAGGAAAACACATTGCTAAAAAATAACTATGAGGCGAAGAAGATATTGTGTCCTATGGGTATGGAGAACCAAAAAGTAAATTCATGCCCTAATGATTGCATATTATACAAAAATGAGTTTGAACAACTACATAAATGCCCAAAGTATGGGATATCACGGTACAAAGTAAAGGATGATGATTGTAACGATGACAAATGCACAAAGAAAGACCCCTCAACAAAGGCGTGTTGGTATCTTTCAATAATTCCAAGGTTTAAGTGATTGTTTGCTAATGAAGAACACGCAAAAAACCTTACATGACATGCGGATGGGAGAAAACATGATGCATTGCTCTGGCATCCAACTGATTCTCCCAGTGAAAAAAATTAGTTGTTTGTTTCCAATTTTCTTTTTGCGGGTGGGGGCGCAAGAAACCTTAGGATTGGACTTGCTAGTGATTTATAACTTGTCTCCTTGGTTGTGCATGAATTGAAAGTATATTATGTTGTCTATAATGATTTCAAGTTCCAATCAACCAGTAAATGACATCGATGTTTATCTAAGTCCGTTGATTGAAGACTTCTAAAAGTTATGGGAGCAAGGGGTTGATGTGTTTGATGGAAATTTGAAAAAGATATTCAAGTTGCATGCAATGATATTATGTACCATTAATGACTTTCCAACATATGGGACTTCAACATATGGGACTTTAAGTGGATATAGTGTTAAGGGCATTATGCATGCCCAATATGTGAAGATAACACAAGGTACGTGCAACTAAAGCATGGTAAAATGACAATTTACACTAGGCATCGAAGATTTCTCAATCATGATCACCCATACTGGCGATTGAAGAAAGCTTTTGATGGAAGACAAGAGAATAAAAATTGCACCAATACCCTTAATTGGGCACCAAGTTTATGAGCGGGTGGAGGAAATTTATATTATCTTTGGAAAGACCCAAAAGAATGATACAAGTGAGAAAAACATATGGAAGAAGAGGTCAATCTTCTTTGATCTTCCATACTGGTCTATCTAGATGTTATACATTGTATAGATGTAATGCATATGGAGAAAAATATGTGTGATAGCTTGCTCAACACACTTCTTAACGTTAAAGGAAAGAAGAAGGATCGTTTGAATTCTCGTCAAGATCTGGCTGAGATGAGTATACATGAGCAGTTGCATCCAACGTCAGTAGGTAAGCAAATATATTTGCCTTCAGCATGTCATACATTGTCAACAAAAGAGAAAAGACATGATTGCCACATGTTGATGTAACAACTCTTAGTCTAGGCAATACGAGACATCTTCCCTAAGAAAGTTAGGGTTGCCATAAGTCACCTATGTTTTTTCTTCAATGCTATATGTAGTAAAGTTATAGACCCTAAAAACTTGGATGACCTTGAAGCTGATGCTACTATTATCCTGCGTCAATTGGATATGTATTTTCCTCCTTCATTTTTTAACATCATGGTTCACTTAATTGTTCATTTAGTGAGGGAGATTAAATTGTGTGGCCTTGTATATTTACAGTGGATGTACTCAATTAAGCATACATGAAGATCTTGAAAGGGTATACCAAAAATCAATATTGCCCAAAAGCATCCATTGTTGAAAGGTATATTACAGAAGAAGCTATTGAGTTTTGTTCAGAGTACATGACAAATGCAAAACTTGTTGGGCTTCTTATGTCTCATCAACAAAAAAGATGGGGAAGTAAGGGTTCACGGGGTTCCATAGTTGTAAATATGGGTCTAAATGAATTAAATCAAGCACATTTGTATATATTGAATAACACCCAAGAGGTTATCCCGTACATAGCTGCTCACAAAGAATTTCTAAAGGATAATCACCCAAAAATGTCCAAGAAACAACTTTTGCAAGAACATAATAACAATTTCTTAAAATGGTTTATAAATAGAATCTTTGGTGACGATAATGCATCTAAAATGTTGAGAAAGTTAGAAAATGAGCCAAATCAAAATGTGAGAACTTGGAAGGGATATGATATCAATAACTACTCTTTCTACACAAAGTCATAGGACAAGAGTACAATGCAAAATAGTGGGGTTAGCCTTAACACTGAATCTAAACACTTTTGTAGTGCATCAGACAACAACCCAAAATTGGCATCCATGCCTTACTTTGGAGTGATTGAAGAAATATAGGAGCTTGATTATAAAAAATTCAAAGTGTCTATTTTTAAATGTAATTGGGTTAATGAAAACCCCATTTTTTGTAAAATAAATAAAAAGAGTTTCACTTAAAAATTAATAGTTTTTAGAAATTAAATAAATGAGAGAAAATTTGTTAATTAAAATAAGGTTTTCATAGTATTAGAAAATAAATAGAGTAAAATGATGTTTTAGAACATAAATGGATGTTTTAATTGGTTGTTTATTTAATGAAAGAGTAAAATAGAGTTCTTTTTTTATAAAATAATAAAGTAAAAAATAGAATAAATAATAGGCTCAGAGTATCATAGCTATAAATAGAGACATATTAAGTAATTTTTTTTTACATTTACAATATGTTTCTATGTTGTCTCTTCCTCCCAAATTGGTTCTCCCTTTTTCCTCTCCCAAAACCCTCTTTTTTTTCCTCATACACCCAAAATTATCCCAATAAAAATATGATCCTGAACTCGTTAATCGTTGGATCATCCTGAAATTTTAACACCACCTTTGAAACTTATTCCCCGCACGTTTCCACCGTTGGAATTTGCTAAATAATGTCTGTAGAGAGTGAAATTCCCCTCGGACAAAGATAGTGAAATTGAGGCTCCAATCCCTTCTCTTTCTTTCTAACTCTTGGAAATCCTAGTAGAGCAACTTGAGGAAAAACTTGAAAAATCTTAGGGAACCACTAGTGATGTTGCTATGATGAACATGTGTAGGAATCCTTAGAGGATCAAATTGGGGTTTATTTTTGGATGTTTGTTGTATTATAATTCTACCTTTATGATTAAAATAATGAAATTGTTATGTTTGATGGGTCAATTGATGTCTTAATGCGAATTGATTGATAAAATTGAGTGCTCTTAGTGTAAAATTGTTTGAGGGGTTTTATTCTGCTTGTTGTGAGAAGCATTTATGTATAATTCGTTTGTGTTTTGGACGAGATTTACTAGATTAGCGTGATAATTAGATTGTTGGAAACGTTCTTTGTCATGTTTCGATCTCATAAGCTTATTACCTATTGATGATTATAACACATATATATGTATATGAATTATTAAAATAAATTAGGAATCAATAGTTCAAATAATAAAATTAAATTGAAAGAAATTAATATATTAAGATTTAACAATAAATACTTTTAATGCATTTTTAGTTTAATTATTCATTAACTCTTTTTAATTGAAAATAATATAGTTTGATTTAATATATACATGTTTTATGCCATGTAAATATTAATATTGTGTGATGTGTACATGATTTATGATGTATGATAACATGTTGCGTTGGGATTATAACATTGTGATTGAGATTAGGTGTGTGCGATAAATTGAGTATGTGTTGAATTGTAGGATATATGTGTGTTGAGATTTTGTACGCATTGAGTTGTGAGTTGTGAACTGTACAATCACAAAATTGTAAGACCCTTTAAGAACGATGAGTTAATGCATGATAAGTTTTATGATGGGCTCCACTGTGGGAACCTGTGGAGTCTAATCACTTTGAGGGGCGACGAGTTAACATGATTTTGAAAATAATTAAGTAGTTGTGTGTGTTGCATAGTTCAAACTCTAGTGGCGCATATATAAGTTTAAATGTATGTTTTAATGAGATGATTAATCATATGAACATAACATATTAATATTATTATTGTGTGATATGTATATGATGCATGATGCGTGATAACGTGATGTCCCGGGATTATGAAAGTGTGATGAACTATGTGTAATACACAAGTTGAGTATGTGTTAAATTGTGAACTCACACGAGTATTGAGATGTTGTGTGCATTGAGTTGTTAGCTATGAACCATATAATCACACAACTGTAAAACCCTTTAAGGGCGACGAGTATTATGATGAAATCCATTCTGGGAACCCGACGAGTTGAATCACTTTGAGGCACGACAAGTTAAAATTATTTTAAGAATAATTGAGGAGTCATGTGTTTTGTATATTTCATAGATAGAGTTTGTGTGTTAAAATGTTTTCTGAGTTGGACCTAAATCAGGAGGGAGAGACCCTAATAGACTCTTTGGAGTCTAGGCCTTGGGGGTAAATACAATCGGCTTGAGTGCTCCTTTAAGCCTGTGTCAATTCCACATGGTTAAAGCATTCTCGCAAAACAGTGTGACCCTGATTGATCTTCCTATGATTTTACCTAGTGAGAGTGACCTGACTTGCTAGTGTATGACTTGTCTTGTCATGTACTCCTAGGCGTCCGACAAGGTTTTTCATTAACATGGTACCATATTGCATATAAGATTGAATCTTAGTGTATATGTTGCATAACGCATGTGTAACGATCATTGTGACTTGTTACGTGATAGTGGGTAATGAATTGTGTCAATGTGAGATGTTATGTTGTACTTAAGATGTGTTTTTCTAAATACGTGATTAATGTGAATGCATGGAATGTGATTTTTGATTAAATCCTCGGGATATATATATATATATATATATATATATATATATATGTGTGTGTGTGTGTGTGTGTGTGTGTGTGTGTGTGTGTGTGTGTGTGTGTGTGTGTGTGTGTGTGTGTGTGTGTGTGTGTGTGCTTACATTTATCTCTAACTGTTTAGGAATGTGATAACTCCCTCCCTGTGTGTTGTTTGTGTTGGGATCCTGTGATTATATCGAGCCTTGTATTTGTGGGAGCAAATAGCTAGATAGATTGCTATAAGGAACATTGTACTAGAGGACGCCGAGACACAATGCTCTGATAAGATGTGACATTGGGGCATGAGTTTCTATTTTAATTGTATGATGTTTTAAACATGTTATTTAATTTTATTTTGCTACTTAACTTGAGTTGTTTTGTAAACTTGAACGACCTTGTTTTGAGCCGAAATTGTTTCTAAGAAGTTTTATTTGTTAACAGCGAAATGAATTAGGACCTTTTATCCACGTGGATTTACTTACGATTTTATTGAATAAAATTGATTTAATTAGATTCGGCATTTTATATGTTTTTCCCATTTATATGCATGTTGAGATAGAGAGTGCCACAACAATTTTGGTGTGCAAATCGATGATATGGAATTTACTTGGTTGACCTGGGTAAGGTTGCTTATAAGAATGAGCCTTTCATCATGCAGAGCAAACTAAACAAGTGTTTTATATCGAAGATTCCTTAAGCCTAAGATGGTTAGTGGTTCTACAAGTAAAAACAAGTGGTGTTAGTCATGAACATAGTGATTCAACACTTCATATTTTTTAGACTTCTTGTTTCTCCACACACATGGCTATTATCATTGAAGAACATGAAGTGGATGACGTACATGTAAATTGCAATGATCATGATGAAGGTTTATGGGAGAACATTCCTATGTAGCTGCTGTGTGTGTGTGTGTGTGTGTGTGTGTGTGTGTGTGTGTGTGTGTGTATATATATATATATATATATCTGTGTGTGTGTGTGTGTGTGTTAATTTCTTTTGCATATTTACCATTTACTGACTTTGTATACTTGCAATTGATCTTAATTTGTTTTCTATTGTTTGAAAATGCACATGGTTGCACCACCAAGCTCTCCTCCCTACTCGTCATTAGATGTTTCACAATCTAAGAAGAGTAAACAATCCACACGACTAACAAGATTGTCTGTCAAATGCTTGGATAAGTAGAAGCTACTGGTTCATGTGGATGCTGAAACTGAGAAAGCTTTAGGACCACATAGAAAGACATTCAAGACCTATTTAGGGATCATTTCTTGAGAAAAATGTTGATATCCTATATGAAAACCGGAAACAAGGGCCTGAAGCTAAGAAACAACTGATTTGGGAGGACATTCTGGTATTTCCACTAAATAATCTATGTTATAGTAATTCAATGTATTTAGCTTGCATTATGTTGTCGTTCACTAACTGTTAATACCATTTTGTATTATAGGAACAATTTGATAATCCAGAAGCAGACAATGCTAAGAAGAAGGTCATATCAAGTGTGGGAACAAAGTAGAGGAAATTTAAGACAAACCTGACCGATAAATGGGTTATTTCATAAAACAAAAGTGAAGTTGAGACACCTGTGATAAGTATGGTATTGATCCAAAGAATTAGGAGGAATTTGTTGTTAGTCACAAAACCCCTTCTTGGCAGGTAAAATGTGAAACTTGTTTTTCAAATTCACATTTATAATCTATTTTAGTATTTTTTTTGAAACCATGTCTAATTTATCATAAGTCAGAAAGAAGGCTCAGGCAATCCAAAAATACAACACCACCACACACGTGTTGTCTCTTGGGGGTTATGAGTTCCTTGAGGAAAAGCTCATGGAGGCAAAAAAGAAACAACGACAAGACCAAGCAACTTAATCTGGGAGTTCAGAAATTATTGACCCTTCATCTCCTATTCCAAGACATGAGATGTGGTTAATGGTAGCCCAAAACAATCCGAGGATATGACAACTGAGGCAACACAACAAATTTATGATAGGATTTTAAGTTAAATTATTTTTCTTCAATGCAACTCTATATAATAAAAAGACTTGCTGATGAATTTCTTTCGGTTGCAGAAATTCTTGCAAGAGCAGTGCACCCATACTACCTTTGTACCTGAATGACGTGAAGATGTACTCACTGCTGTCATTGGATGACCAAAGCACCTAGGTCGTGCTCGTGTTAATGGGGTTGGTGTCATCACCAGCCATTACGTTGGAATATCATGTGGCTCCCAAACTTCTTCATTATTGACCCTGCAACAACTGGCTTAGTTAACAGGGAACATTAAAAAGGCAAATGCGTACACAACTAGAGTTGAAGGATAGACATAAAGAGGATAGATTGATAGAGAAGTTGAAGAGATGACTAGAGATGGAGGGTAGACATAAAGATGAGAGGTTGATAGAGAAGTTGAAAGCCCACATAGAGCTGAGTCGACAACCATCTCCGATTGAGCCAAATGTACCTTTTCTCGATACCCATGTGAGCACAAAGGGAAGTTGTGTTGATAGTGATGCTAATACATCATTAAAGGATCCTAATCTGACATGTTAGATTGGTATGGCTTGTACATTGATGAGCATTGTCCCTATCTAGTGGCCCTTGGAAGAGTTTATGTAGGGAAATCAACCTTACACAACATGCTTCTAATCGATGATGTTTGGAAGGCGGGGGTTGAAGAAGTTCATGATGCTACTGCTTCAGCCCTTATTCCTATTGAAGAGTTTAAGTTAGTAGAGCAAACCCTCAACACCTTCGTTGCATGGTCGAGATGCTTAGTGAAGCCTGTTTCATTAAAGGTATATTTTACTTTAGTTGTATTTTTTTAATTAAGAAATAAATTCACCTAAATGAAGTGTTAACTAACATTAACTTGTGTTTATTAACTATGTAGGATTCGCTTGGACCGAAGAAATTGGTCCATCATATCTCACTTAAATCCAAAGAGTGATCCCTATTCATGGAAGGTATGTTATACTTTAGATGTGTTCTTTAGTATTAAGAAATAAATTGACCTAAATAAAGTGTTAACTAACATTAACTTATGTTTATTAACTATGTAGAATTCACAAGGATCAAAGATATAGGTCGATGATGATCCCGTTTTCTAGTTGCTTATGGTGAGCATACAAATGCACAAGAATAATTTTGAGGTGTCGTGGGATCCCTCGATCTTCGGGGTGAACAATGACAGTGTCCCTTTATACATAATTCTAGTGACCTGGCAGAAATAGGATACGACAATACATGTCTTAACATTGTTGTTATACAACTTTGGATCATGTAAGTAGCTTTTAATTCTAGGTCTAATAACTAATTAATTGTAATTCATTAACAATTTGCATTGATTTCAATAAAAACAAGTATCTGAATAACGAAAGTATGAGATTGGACTATGGCTCTGTGCATGGATTCTTTGAGCTTCAGTGCATCCAGAATTGTGGGAATACGTAATAGCAATGTCAAGAGTACATTCAAACATGGATGTAAGAATCACAAAAAGAAGTTTACCTAGGAGCTTGCTTGAATCAGTAAGTAAAAATTAACAAATTCATTTAGAATTTGTATGAATTGTAACTAACTATTCTTCAATGCAAACAACATTGGCAACTTGTGGTGATCTATCATAGGGACAACATTGTTGTATGATTTTGTTCCTTACACAAGAATGTCAACCCTAAATTCAAAGGCATGGTTAACCAGTAAGTTTTAATTTGAAACATATTTATTATATCCTCCATAATATATATACATTAATATTTTGATCTTACAATTTTCATGTGTGTTTCTTTTAACCAGAGCTTTGAAGGGATTCCATGCTAAACACTCAAATTCATCCAAAAAAGTTATATGGATTGAACTGAAGGTAATTTAATACAGACATGCTAGAATATTATTAATGACATTTTATTAGTTTGAAATTATGAGATATAATTATATTTCATATTGAATTTAGACTAATATTCAAACTAGAGGCACTAAGTGTGACTATTATGTCATGCATTGGATGTTGACCATAGTCTCAGGGGCTATCAACAATGATTGGAAGACAGTACTACGTTGTTTAGTTGAAAAGAATTTCATTAAATTTATTACTTTCAATTATATAATGTCAATTATCTTATGAGTATTGTATGTTGCAGAGTTTTAAGGATTGAATGCCATAGAAATCAACTAAAGTTGAAGAAATTTGCAAACATTGGGCAAGATATTTTCTAGGACTTAGAAATAGAGCG
Organism: Glycine max; assembly: GCF_000004515.6. Classification (NCBI taxonomy): domain Eukaryota; kingdom Viridiplantae; phylum Streptophyta; class Magnoliopsida; order Fabales; family Fabaceae; genus Glycine; species Glycine max. The sequence continues at coordinate 30,493,723 of NC_038255.2, forward strand.
CACATTGAATGCTTAAGGATGTTTAGAATAGATTAACTTGCATTTTACCAAAGCTTTGATTTGGGCTAGACTTGTAAACATGATTTGTATCATCTATTAACATGAAATTGTTTCTAAATGTATTACTAATTCCAATGTAAATATATATTGTATCATTGAAATTGATTGGGTCTGATTTTTTTTTAATTACAAGTTGGGTTTATTGTAAAAACAAAAAAAAAACATTTAAAAAATGCATAATCTATATCGCTTCAGAGAAAATCGATGTAGAAATATGATATTTAACATTAGTTTTAGACGAAATCGATAATAAACAACTACTTCTACATCGGTTCTTACCAAAGTCAATGTTGAACAACTACTTCTACATCAGTTCTTACCAAAATCGATGTTAAGAAGCTACTTTTATATTGGTTCTTACCAAAATCGATGTGGAATTCTAATCAAAATTTAGCTATGGATGTAGCATTTCAACAATGGTTTGCAAATAACCGATGTTAAAATATATACACGACATTAGTTTTAAAACCGATGTTGAATTTCAACGTCATTAGATACAACACCAGCTCAAAATCGATGTTAACTGCCTTTTTCAACCCATGTTAAATGTCTTTTTTTTGTAGTAGTGTTGGTATGATTTGATACTTTAATTTTTATCGATTCAATTTCATAATATAATTTTTTTTAAAAAAGTTAAATTTAGTTCTTGCCTTCAATTTATAAGATAATAAACTAATTTAACCGTTTTAATATGCTCCATTTCTAAATGTGGCCTTGTAGTAACTTCATTAATATTACCTACTAAATAAAAAAAATTATTAAAAAAATGTCATCTAATTTTTTTTAGCAATAAGCAATTTAAACTATCTATTTTTTTACTATTACATCAACAAGTTTTTTCAACACATTTTTTAATATCCTTCTTTTAAAAATAACACTTTTTATTATTAGTTAAAACATTATAAATTATAAAATTATGAGTAAAACTTATTAGCTAAAATGCCATAAAACATTTAATAAGAATATAAATTAGCACGCAATAAATATACTAACATGACCTTTTTAATTTAACTGGATGTATGTACGAGCAACATATTTTCACCTATTCGTAATTAATTAATCAATTAATTCTCAAGTGATGATATCTTTGTTGGGATTCAATTCCAAATATAGGGATTCAATCAATTAGCCTAATTTCATTCTAGTAGAAAATCATTGATCATAACTACATGCTTTGTATTCATGTATAGAAGGAATTACTGTACAGAGATGAGTAGAATCTCTTTGTGTTCCCATAATCAAAATCATGATGAAAACTATATGCGAAAGCGTACCTAGATTAGCCATAATAGAATGATGATGATGAAAGGTTGATCAGAAAATTGGGTTTTGTGATCTTCCAATTGTAGAGAGCCCTTATCTTTCCTTCTCTGGATTTTTCTCTTTTGACTGGGATAAAGAGAAGTTGTACGCGTTGCGGTGTGTTACGTTGCGCTCTACCAATAGGGACCATAACCCCTTATATTGATAACTGCCATCAGTTATCCCACATTTGATAATTATAATTTGTTCCCTCATCAAATTATAATATCACTGATATCTACACAATTATCCTTTCATGACATATATGCCCTTAGCCATACTTTTATATTGATTAGACCACTTTAATATTTTGGCTAATTATATAATGACCCTAACTCATTCAATTATGTGATATATATATATATATATATATATATATATATATATATATATATATATATATATATATATATATATATATATATATATATATATATATATATATATATATATATATATATATATATATATATATATATATATATATATATATCCTTAATCCTTATGAGAATGTGTTAGACTTTATAAGCTCAAAATTTGCCATTACATGCCTTGAGCATATTCCAAAAATCTTGTCCATTGATTACATCCGCATGTAGAACCAAAGTAGTTTTCATTGTATCAATCACAACTAAACTCATCAATGATCACTAATGCTGACAGAATCAAATGACATAGACTCATCATGAAATGTGTAGCATGAAAATTACGTGAAAGTAGTCTATACACGTCTATTTTCAACTGGTCCTACTTTACCTCAATGAGATCATTTAATAACCTTAATGTACAAAGTGTAATAACTGAATAATAAACCATATATTTAACCAAATATATCCAAAAGTTAATGTATGCATACATAAAATCTAACATAGAACATAATGACTAACTCCCACTAAACCAAAGATTCCTCAAACTGTAAAACACCCTTGTGAGCAACATGCTCATGAAAGACCTTGGGTGGAAGTCCCTTAGTAAGAGGATCTGCTATCATGGAGTTTGTCCCTAAGTGTTTTTTGGAAATTTGTCCACTTTGTACCCTTTCCTTAACAACTAGGAACTTGATGTCAATATGCTTTGATTTTGTCGAGCTCCTATTGTTGTTAGAATACAATACAACTGATTTGTTGTCACAATATAACTTAAGTGGTCTTTCAATTCCTTCCACAATTTGCAGCTTTGTGACAAAAAATTTCAGCCATATTCCATGATTTGATGCCTCATAGCATGCTACAAATTCTTCCGTCATAGTGGATGAAGTAGTAAGGGTTTGCTTGGCACTGCGCCAAGAAATCGCACCACCGGCTAACATGAAAATGTAACCTGAAGTGGATCCTAAACTATCTAGGCATCCTGCAAAATCTGAGTCTGAATACCTAGTGATCTCCAACTGATCTGACCTCTTGTATGTGAGCATATAGTACTTTGTTCTCTTCAAATACCTCATAACCCTTTTGGTTCCTTTCCAATGATCCATTCATGGATTGCTCAAATATCTGCCTAATATCCCAACTATGTATGCTATATCCGGACGCGTACATACTTGGGCATACATCAAACTCCCTACAGCTTATGCATAGGGAATCTTCTGCATTTAAATTTCCAAATTTCCTTTTGGGCACTATTTGAGACTAAACTTGTCTCCCTCAGCAACTGGAGTATCCCTGGATTTACATTCCTGCATGTCAAACCTAAGTACCTTTTCGATATAGCTCCTTTGTGATAATCCTAGAATACCCCAAGATCGATCTCGGTGTATCTGAATTCCTAATACAAAGGAGGCGTCACCAAGATCTTTCATTTCAAAGTTTCTTGATAGAAATCTATTGGTTTTGTGCAACATGCCTATATCATTAGTGGCAAGCCGTATGTCATCAACATATAAGAACAAGAAAATGTACTTGCTCCCACTGAATTTGTGATACACACAATCATCAACAAGATTCATCTCGAAACCAAATGAGAGAATTACTTGATGAAATTTGTGGTACCATTGACAAGATGCCTGTTTTTGCCCATAAATGGATTTTGTCAGTTTGCAATGCATATTCTTTGGGTCTCCTGACACAAATTTTTCTGGTTGCACCATATAAATTGTCTCATCAATGTTGCCATTGAGAAACGCCATCTTAACATCCATTTGATGAAGCTCCAAATCATAATGTGCAACAAGAGCCATGATTGTCCTAAAAGAGTCTTTCGATGAAACTGGAGAGAAAGTCTCTTTAAAGTCAACCTCTTCCTTTTGGGTATAGCCCTTCGCCACAAGACGAGCCTTATACCTCTCCATATTACCTTTGAAATCCCGCTTGGTCTTAAATATCCATTTGCAACCAATGAGTTTCACACCTTCTGGTAATGGGACAAGTTCCCAAACTTTTTTTTCTTGCATGGACTTATACTCCTCATTCATTGCTTCAATCCACTTTTCTGAGTTGGAATCTTGCATGGCTTGATGGAAGTTGACTGGGTCATCTTCCATCGTACCATTATTTTCCTTATGTTCCTAGAGAAATACCACATAATAATCTGGAATAGCACTTATCCTTTCTCTTGTGGATCTCCGCAAAGGTATTGGCTCATGAAGCATAAGTTCTTGAGGATCTTGAGTTTGTTCTTCATGAATGACCAAATTATCTTAAGTGGGAGATTCAATAACAATGTCTTCTAGAGGTTCCAAATTTGCTTTATCAAAAGCAACTGTATGAATCAATTCTGAAATTGTTACTAATTCTTCCTCTAAGACAAAGTCTCTAACCTTATTCTTCCCCCCAAACTCAATATCTCAAAGAATGTAGCGGTTCCCGTCTATCTTTAATTTGGGATCATAAAATTTATAGCCCCTAGATCTTTCAGACTAACCAATAAAGTAGTTGCTCATTGTTCGGGAGTCCAATTTCCTTTCATTTGGCTTATAAGGCCTTGCCTCAGCTGGACATCCTCATACATGAAAAATTTTCAGACTAGGCTTTCGCCCAACTTAAAGCTCATAAGGTGTTTTGGCAGCTGCCTTGGTTGGCACTTTATTTAGAATGTAAGTTGCAGTCTTTAGTGCCTCTCCCCAGAGTGACTTTGGTAAGTTAGAATGACAAATCATACTTCTTACCATATCCTTAAGAGTTTTGTTTTGTCTTTCAGCCACACCATTCATGCTAGGTGACTCAGGCATGGTGTACTGTGGGATGATTCCACATTCCTCTAGGTACTAGGCAAAAGGCCCCGGACGTTGTTCACCTGAACCGTCTTATCTGCCATAGTGTTCACCACCATGGTCAGATCTGACACACTTTATTCTTTTGTTGAGTTGATTTTCAACTTCAACTTTAAATGTTCTGAACACATTCAGAGATTATGACTTTTCATGTATAAGAAACAAGTATGTGTATCTAGAGTAATCGTCTATGAATGGTATAAAATATTGTTGACCATTCCATGAAGGTGTATGAAATGGCCAACAAATGTCTGTATGTATCAATTCCAAGAAAATTGTAGCTCTATATGCACCTAATTTCTTGCTTTTGGTATGTTTACCTTTAATGCATTCAACACAAACATCAAAGCTTGTGAAATCAATGGAATCCAAGATTCTATTTGACACAAGTCATTCAATTCTATTCTTAGAAATGTGACCTAAGCGTTTGTGCCATAATGCTCCTGAGTTTGTATTATCAATTCTAAGCTTAGTACCATGCAATTATGCATTAAAGGATTCACCATAGGAAGCTACAGTATCAAGTAAATATAGATTATCATTAACCAAGAGTGAACGAGTTCCAACAATATCTGAATTAAAAGACAACCTGAATACATTGTTTTCAAATGGACACAAATAACCCAATTTTTCCAAATAAGAAACTGAAACCAAATTCCGTCTAAATGACAGTACAACAAAAGTGTCTTTCAAATCCAAATAAAAACCAGTACATAATAATAATCTAAAGTACCCTATAGTTTCCACTTCTACCGATGTACCATCTCCAACATAGATCCATCTTTCAGAATCAATTGGCTTCCGATAGCTTAGGCAACCCTCCATTGAAACACTGATGTTAGTAGTGGCACCAGAATCTAACCACTAAGTGTTTCTAGGTACTGAAGTTAAATTGACCTCAGAACAGACCAAAGTAAGAAACATACCCTTCTTTGCACGCCAAGCATGATATTTGATACATTTCTTCTTTACATGTCCAGGCTTACTGCAAAAGAAACAGTTGTCACCCTGATTTTGTTTTTTTTGTTTTGGACCCTTAGCAGCTTCATTCTTGGGCTCCTCAATCCTTTTTCTTTTGCCCTTGTCTTTAGAGGTACTCAGAACATGAGCACTTTCAGTCCTTTCTTGCTTCAACCTTTACTATTCTTGCACACAGTATGAAATGAGCTCATTAAGAGACCATTTCTCATTCTTACAGTTATAAGAGATCTTAAACTGACTAAACTATGAAGGTAAAGAAATCAACGCTAAATGAATAAGCAAGTCTTCTGATAGCTCAAGCTTTAGTGCCCTTAACTTTGAAGCAATATTTGGCATTCCGATAATGTATTCCCTGACATTTCGTTTGCCTTCATACTTCATGGAAATCAAGTTTTGAAGGAGAGTTCTTGTTTTTGCTCGCTTTTTGCAAAGCGCTTTTCAATTTCAGCAAGGAATTCTTTGGCACTAGTTATATCAACTGAAACAGTGTCCCTAAAGACCTCAGGAATGTCACGCTTAATGATCATAAGACTCATGCGATTTGAGTGATCCCACTTCTCATGAAGTTTCCTCTGTTAAGAGGTACTGGAATCCGTAGGAGTAGGGGGTTTCTCAATCCTTAATGCAAGGTCTAGATCCATGCAACCAAGAACAATTTGCATGTTCTCTTTCTAGTCCTTAAAATTTACACCACTAAGAACTGGAACAAAATTCAGATTAGCAGACATAGAAGCAACAACTGAAAAGATCAAAACAAAAATACTATAAGCTCACATAACAGTCATCAATGCATTTAAATAATGGTATATCTCATCTCAAGATATCTAGTGCACTATTAATATCAAGTCTTTGGATAGTGATATTAATTGTTGGTGACATCCTTGTTGTATTGTTCAAACATTGATAATAAAAGCAGCATATCAAATAACAAACTTATCTTTTGATGTGACTTATCATTCATATGTAAAACCTCATAATTATCACATGTTTAACATCACAGGTGTGTATGTATCTTAGTTAAATGATAACTTTCCTTTGGGTCAATCATCATTCATATAAATAATCACGCACATTAACATTTAAAATTTTAACATTTATCATGAACAATCTACACAAGAGAGGTCACTTTGGGGATATCTTGACTCAATTAGCTCATTTAAATGCTAAATAATTAATGATATACATAACTGAATTTTGAACATTGATGCACCAAATCCAAAATTAAAATATTTCTTGAGTAAATTACTTTAACTTCATTTATTTATTTTAAATTTTAGGAGCCCATGATTATTATTTTAATATACCGCAGTGGCCTCTAAAAGTAAGAACAAATACATAAATGATGCATTTAAATTTATACTAAATGCTTTATATCATTGTTCATTCTGCAGTAATGTGATAATCTTATTTGTTTCCTCAAAAACATTGTATCTAATGTGTGTATGTTGTCCAAACATCATACATGAATCAAGTATAGGTGGCTCTGATACCAAATGTTGGGATTCAATTCCAAATATAGGGATTCAATCAATCAGCATAATTTCATTCTAGCAGACAATCATTGATCCTAATCACATGCATTCTATTATTCATGTATAGAGGAATTATTGTATAGAGATGAGTAAAATTTCTTTGTGTTCCCATACTCAAAATCATGATGAAAACTATATGCGGAAGCGTAACTGGATTAGCCATAATGGAATGATGATGATGAAAGGTTGATCAGAAAATTGGGTTTTGTGATCTTCCAATTGTAGAGAGAGCCCTTATCTTTCCATCTCTGGATTTTTCTCTTCATGACGGGGATGAAGTGTACACGTTGCGGTGCGTTAAGTTGCTCTCAACAGATGGGGGACCATAATCCCTTAGAATGGTAACTGCCATCAGTTACCCCAAATTTGGTAATTATAATTTGGTCCATCATCAAATTATAATATCACTCGTATCTACATAATTATCCTTTTATGACATATATGCCCTTAACCATATTTTAATATTGATTAATCAATTGAATATTTTGGCTAATTATATAATGATCCTAACTCATTCATATATATATATATATATGCATGTGTGTGTATGACCTAAAATTACCAACAATCTTGACCATGAAATATATTTGGTGATAAATTTTGTTCATATTCTTGCACGTGTATGCATCGAGGGTGTATATGTAAAGGATACTTCGTTCTTAACCCGAGTTCACTATAATTCTGTAAAGGACTAAAGGCAATATAGTGTTGAAGGCTGAAAGATTCTCGTCAATTCACTATTAGAAAATACACTTTCAACATCGGTTATTTAGAACATTCTACGTCGGTTCCAAAACCGATGTTGAAAGTGACAATGTTGAATGTATGAATGTTAACATCAGTTTTGGAGAACTGATATTAACATACATATGACAACATCGGTTCTCTAAATAACCGATGCTAAACACAATGAACAACAACAAAAAAAGTGTACGCATGATGAACGTTGACATCGGTTTTCCAGTAAAACCGATGTTAATATGTTAGTTTAACATCGGTTTTCTAAAAAAATCGATGTTAATATATGTCCTTAACATCGGTTTTGCTAGAAAACTGATGTCAACGTTGATGATGCATACATTTATTTGGTGTAGTTCTTTGTGTATAACATCGGTTATTTGTACATAACCGATGTTAACGGCACAATATTCACATCGGTTATTTATAATTAACCGATGTTAATGTACAATAGTTGACATCGGTTATTCACAGATAACCGATGTTAAAATACAAACGCTGACATCGGTTATACTCAAATAACCGATGTTAATATACAAACGTTAACATCGGTTTTCTATTATAACCGATGTTGGTTATGATATTAACATCGGTTTTTGTTAATAACCGATGTTGTTTTCAAGTATTTTTTTTTATATATACTTTTTCTTTTTACAGTAAACCCAAAATTGTACCTGTCAAATGCAATTTCAGGAGGCCCAATTCATAGCAAATAAACATTTTATTCTGCTTTCAAGCAGTTTTAATGATAATAAACATCAAATAATTGATTTATTATAAAGAACAATCATCAAATGAATTCAATGTTCATGTTACATAGAAAATGTAAAAAATGTCAAAAATGTTAAAAAATGTCCCTAAATCCTAGGCCTGATCTCTAATTCGGAGATAAAATTGTGCCCACTGGATCCGCAATGCTTTTAATCTCTCTGGCTCCAATGGTCTAGGATCGTTAAAATACTGCATGATGAAATAAATCATAATAAGTTAATGATGTAATACAAATTATAAATAAATTGATTTTCTTTGAAATAAACTTATCGCTTCCCAATTATTTCTAAAAGTTCCTAAAATGATGGTGGACATCCAGTGCATCACATAGTAGCCGCACTCAGTAGTTCCTTTTTGTCTATTACACTAAATACATAATGAAATTTGGATATTAATTAAACAACTAGTGTACAGACACAAAGAAATATATATAAGTGGAAGTTTTATGTAAATGACGTACCTTGACGACAATCCACCTAGCAGGAGCCTTTGATTTAGGCTGTGGAGCATCATCAAGACCCTTGATAACACTGTTCCATGTGAGTAACAATTAAAAAATGGTGTTGTACGTTGAGATATTACAATGCAAATGTATTGAAAAGAACACAAACCTATTAATAATCTCCTTAAGGTAGTTGTCTGGCCTGTTATGCAATGAACAAAACCGGACAACTAAGTGTTCCTTGGGCAAGATGACCACCATCTGCCAGTGTCCGCTGCAGTGGAACCTAAAATGGGTTAGTACATTAGTAAACATTAATTAAATTTTGTTATTTTGTGACTTACCCATTTAGGTAGGCTCCAAGATACACATCGCATTGTGAACTCTGCATCCAACTCTTTATGTAACTTTCAGATTCAAACTGCGATTGCCCAGACCTCTGAATGGACTGTGGCTCGAGGAATCCATAGATATCAAAATTCCCCGCTTGCATACATGTTTCAGTGAGATGCCTGTTTATGTTAAGTCAAAGTTAAATATTTATGAATTGAAAGACATAACTTAGGTAAATAAAAGCCTTTTATTTAAAGACTTACAGAATCCACAACTGTAACACTGATATGCTGAGACATTGACCACCATGTGCGATTTTGGAGAGGTCTTCGTGCTTTATGTACAGGGGGAAATCTGGATTAACGACCCCGAACACGGTGGCATCCCATCTAACCTGATAAGGCCTCAAGAAAATCTCTAGGATGGTCAATGTCATCAGATAAAGCGGATCATCGACCTCCGGATCGGGCTTCGGAGGTGGTTTTGGAGGAGACACAGCTACCTATTCATGAAACAAAGTTAAATAGCCAAATTTCAGGCACGCTTAATGAATTAATTTAAAAAGAAGACACATATAGTAAGGACAATAAGTACCTGGTGTGATAAAGACTTGACCAGATATGTCGACCAAGCAAGGAATGTGTGAAGTGCCTGCCCCACTAAGGAAACCTCATCAGTGGGTACAGGAACTGGAGCATCTGCATCTTTAACCTCGTCCACACTCACCTTTACTTGGCCAAGCAACAAAGGAGTGTTATGAACAAGAGTGGATCCCTCATAAACTCTCCCCACAGTAACCAGGCGGGCAAGATCTGCTTCTATGTACAAGCCGCACCTGTCAGAGTCACCCATCTCAGGATCGTTTCCTGAGGGATCAACACAACTCCCATTTGTGCTCACTCGAGGACCGGAGGGACCAGGACCAACTAGAGGCTCAGGAGGCACTGCAAGTCCCTGAAATTGCATCTGTGACTGAAGTTGGCTGAAGGATGCCATGACCTGCCTCGTCACTTTCTCTGTGATGGACTCCTCTAACTGGTCCCTGATCTGCTGAGACAGCTGCTGTAATTCGTCAGGAGGCAGGGAGGAAGCGTTGCGGGACGTCCGTGGAGCCGATCCAAAGTATTGCTTGATGGTGACACCGGCTCCAGCAGCACGGACACGTCCAGGGTGCTCTGGACGTCCAATAGCAGCGGCCAGAACATCCTGACGTCCATGGGGGATGAACGATCCCTGTGTGGCCTGCTCCTCAAACGAATCCTGCACAGAAAACACACAGTGGTACATGGAATTCTCAAAATATTCAAACATAATTGTAATGGTTAGTTGAAAATGACTTACAATCTTCTCAGGGATTTCCTTTGCGGCCTCAGTCGTCATCTCCCCCGTCTTCTTCGTGCGGGTCATCTTCCACTTCACGTGGCGTCTGACCGGGGATGGAGGGTTGATGGCGCCATTAACGCTTCCTGACTGTGCAGCTTCCTGCAACTTCTTCTTGGTCTTCTCATCCAGGAGCTTCTGCTCCAAATAATCATAACCCCCACGAGACAAAACGTGGGGGGCATTATTCTGCTTCTGGATGGCCTGTGCCTTGATGCGCACATCCTAGACATATTAAACAATAATGTTTGAAATGGGTAGAATGAAGTAAAACAAAATCATGTTTAATATGAAAAACAACTTAAATGGCAAAGGAACATACCTCCCAAGAAGGGTCTCTGCGAGTCTGGCAAAACTGGGCCCACTTTTCCTTGCTGATGCCGTATTTGTCACAGACAGTGTCCTCGACACCGTCCTGATCGGCTGCAAGGGCCCATTTTCTCGTGAGGTCTGATTTAAACTGCCTCCATCTCTCCCCCACGGTCTGTAGTAACTTCCTTTTCGTCCTACTGTCAGAAGCCTCTGGGATATCAAATTCCGCCTGACAACATGAAACAAAGTTTATTTGTTACAATAATGAAATTTTTTGGCTATTAATTACACAAAATCAAATAAGAAAAGAGAAATACCTGAATATCCTCTCAAATCAGGTCCTTCTGAGCAGTAGGGACCTCCTTCCAGTTCTCGTAGGTGATGTTCACCTTATCACGTGCCACAATCCCAAAATATGTTCTTAATTTCTTCCTGTGGGGACCGTCGGCCTTCCCGGTAGCAGGATCAACATGCACCACTAGTCTCTCAACACCAGGTGGTCTAGTGGACAACGATCGTATACATGAGGCTTTGCGTGTCCGCTTCATGACAGACGTCGAAGCCGATGCATCCGAAGTAGGAGAAGGACGAGGAGAAGGACGAGGAGAAGAAGGAGAAGAAGGAGGAGGAGGAGGAGGAGTAGTAGAGGCAGGTGGAGAACCCATGATCTTTTATACAATAACATACAAAATAAGATTAATGAAAAGAGGATCAGTCATAAGTTTTTTTTGGAAGGCAAAAGTATAATATTATTAAACAAAACCCCACCACATAAAGAGACAAGACAAATTAACCAAAGGACCCTGAAAGATTGGTAGTTGTGCTTTTTAATTGTGATTTCATCCATGTTTTCTTTGATATTGATTTTCTTAGGACTTCATCCATGTTTTCTTTGATATTGATTTTCTTTTTTTCAGAAAAGAAAGAGGGGAACGAGCAACAATTTGAAGGTTGTACATTCAGGAACTAATGAATTCAAAATAACTAGTAATAAGAGGGATTTGTTTTTGGGATTTTCTGAGCACCAAGAGCGGCTACGCAAGAAGCTTGCACTTGAGGAGGGAAGGATATTTGCAGCTAATGAACAACTTTCTTAACTATTTGTCCTTCTGATTTTACTGTTTTTTTTCTTATATGTAAATATAAATAATATAAGGCTATGGCTTATGGACATGGTCATTTTACCCCAAACAATCTTAGAAGTAATATGACCATGTTTTACGCGATACCTTATACCATTTATATTTACATATTAGCAAAAAGAAACAGTAAAATCTTAAAGACAAATAGTTAAGAAAGTTGTTCATTATCTGCAAATATCCTTCCCTCCTCAAGTGCAAGCTTCTTGCGTAGCCGCTCTTGGTGCTCAGAAAATCCCAAAAACAAATCCCTCTTATTACTAGCTATTTTGAATTCTTTAGTTCCTAAATGTATAACCTTCAAATTGTTGCTCGTTCCCGTCTTTGAGAATGAGGAGGATCTTCATAGCACTTCATCCAGCTGATGTTTGTCGCCAGTTTCATCATCCACCACCCTTTTCTTCTGTGCCTTCTCACGTTTGTTGTTGTTAAACCCATATTTATGCCTTCTTCCCTTCATGTCTTGTTTTATCACAACTTTAGCTGAATTTCCCATCTTCAGCATAGTTGAATCTCCTGTCTTATTCTCCAATGACACGCTTTGATGGCCTGTATCTCTTTTCTTCCTATGTTCTAGTGCTTCAGTTTCAGAATGCATAGAGCAATCAGAATTTTCCAGTCATCACCAAAGGCTTTTGCATCAGCGTTGACACTCTCCACCCTCTTTGGTTTATGCTTCTATGTTTTCTTCCGTGCTTCCTCCTTATAATTCTCAGATTTATTGGAGGTCTCACTAGAAGGATCAGCACCAATCCGTGTTTGTTCCTCCTCTACCAGCTCAATATCTTTCCTTTCACCTTTGCTTTTGTAAACTACACTGTAATTTACAACACAAAAGTTGAAAGGAAAGATATTGACCTCATAGACGAGGAAAAAGCACAGATTGGTACTGATCATTCTAGTGCAACCTCAAATAAAGCTGAGATTTATAACGAGGAGGCACGGAAGAAAACACAGAAGCATAAACCAAAGAGGGTGGAGAGTGTCAATGATGATGCATAAGCCTTTGGTGATCACTGGAAAATTTTGATTGCTTTATGCATTCTGAAGCTGAAGCACTAGAACATACGAAGAAAAGAGATACAGGCCATCAAAGTGTGTCATTGGAGAATAAGACAGGAGATTCAACTATGCTGAAGATGGGAGATTCAGCTAAAGTTGTGATAAAAACAAGACATGAATGGAAGAAAGCATAAATATGGGTTTAACAACAATAAATGTGAGAAGACAGAGAATAAAAGGGTGGTGGATGATGAAACTGGCGACAAACATGAGCTGTATGAAGTCCTAAGGAGGCAAATTGAAACAAAAAACCGATGCCTCAATCAAAGAAAAATGTAGCTATCACTTACTAGCTTTGGTGACCTCTGTCTCTGCAGAAAATTACATTAGACGATGTTAATCAATTCTTCTTCATCATGATCATTTCGATTAGCATGAACATCGTCAGCTTCTTCTTCTCCGACAACGTTACGAGTGATTTGAGCGGTCAAAGGACTAACATAGGTGTCCATGTATGAATCATCATATTCCACATTAACACCAATTGTTTTGCCCTGCAGAACCACGCACCACTTTTCATCACAAGGGTTTTGCACGTAAAATACTTGTCTAGCTTGTTCTGCCATGATGAAAGGGTCATTTTGGTAACCAAGTTTCTTTAGATCTACCAGCGTAAATCCTATATCATCGGTGCGCACACCGGTGTTGCTGTCAACCCATTTACATTTGAAAACACATACTGTAAATTTCACATAATTAAGCTCCCAAATTTCATCAATGAACCCAAAGTAAGGGATGGAAGCTACACAAGGATTGGCGTCATTGACACTTGCAAAGTGTTGAGATTCAGCCCTTAGGGTGGCCCCGCTGTTCTGCATTGTACTTTTGTCATCTTGTGCTTTTGTGTAAAATGAATACCTGTTTATGTCGTATCCTTGCCAGGTTATAACATTTCTTTTAGGCCCATCTGCTAGCTTTCTTAATGTTTCTGAAGCATTCTCATCTGCAAAGATTGTATCTTTAAACCAATCACAGAAAGTCTTGTTATGCTTTTTCAACACCCAATTCTTTGACATTTTCGAATTATTCTATTTGACTAAAGCTTCATGCTTAACTATGTATGGCAAAACTTCATTACTGTTGTTCAAGACATACAAGTGAGCTTGTAACAAATCTTCTACACTTGGAGTGATCACCTGCAGTCCTCTTGAACCCTTACCACCGACTCTGTCATCATGCCGAGACTCAGGAAGCCCAACAGGTTTAGCCTTCTCTAAGTATTTTGAACAAAATTCAATGGCTTCTTCTGCAATGTACCTCTCAACAATAGATGCTTCTGGACGATATAGATTCTTTGTATACCCTTTTAAGATCTTCATGTATCGCTCAACCGGGTACATCCACCGTAGATAAACAAGACCACAGCATTTGATTTCTCTGACCAGATGCACAATCAAGTGAATCATGATGTCAAAGAAAGCATAGGGAAAATACATCTCCAACTGGCAGAGTATAATTGCAGCCTCATTTTCCAACTCATCAAACATTACTGGATCAATGACTTTGCTACATATAGCATGGAAGAAAAAGCACAGGCGAGTTATCATTAACCTGACTTTGTTTAGCAAGATGTCTCGTATAGCCACGGCTAACAATTGTTGCATGAGCACGTGACAATCGTGAGACTTTAACCCTACAAGCTTAAGCTCCTTCAACTGCACAAGGCTCTTAATATTTGAAGAGTATCCTTGTGGAACCTTCACCCGACGAAGACACTGACAAAAACTTATCTTCTCCTTCTTGGATAAAGTATGGCAGGCTGGGGGCAAGTAAATTTTCTTCCCATCAGACCTTGGATGCAACTGTGATCGTATACCCATATCTGCCAGATCTTGACGGGTATTCAAGCCATCCTTCGTCTTGCCTTGAATGTTAAGGAGCGTCCCAATCACACTGTCACAAACATTTTTCTCCACATGCATAACATCAATACAATGTCTAACGTCAAGATCACACCAGTACGGAAGATCAAAGAAAATGGACCTCTTCTTCCATATGCAACTCTGACTTTTATCCTTCTTTTGGGTCTTCCCAAATACAGTATTCGGGTGTTGAACCCGCTGATATACCTGCTCACCAGTCAATGGTATCAGCGCAATATCATGCTATTGACTTCCATTAAAAGCTTTTCTCAATCGTCTGTAAGGATGATTGGGTGTTAGAAAGCGGCGATGCCTACTGTAGACTGTTTTTCTGTCATGTTTAAGTTGTATGTAACTTGTATTTTCTTCACAGATGGGGCATGCATGATGACCCTTAACACTGTAACCGCTGAGATTCCCATATGTTGGAAAGTCATTAATGGTACAAAAAAGCATTGCACACATTTCAAAGGTCTCCTTGCGAAACGCATCAAACACTACAACCCCCTCGTCCCACAACTTTCTCAAATCTTCAACCAACGGACTTAGATAAACATCATGTCATTTCCTGGCTGTCTTGGGCCCGATATCATCATAGACAACATCATGTATTTTCGCTTCATGCACAACCAAGGAGGCAAATTGTAAATTACTAGCAGAACTGGCCATGAACTGTGTTGAGTGCTTAAGGTGCCATATGGATTCATTCCATCACTGGCTAGTCCAAGTCTAAGATTTCTTGGCTCATTCCCAAAATCTGGATACAAACCATCAATCTTCTTCCACTGGGAGCAATCAGCCGGATGACGGACCATTCCATCAGAAATCCTTCCATTTGCATGCCATGTAAGGTCTTTTGCGTCGTTCTCGTTAGCAAAAAGACGCTTAAACCTTGGAATGATTGGAAGATACCACAAAACCTTTGCTGGCGGGCTCCTTTGTGACTTTTCATCATAATTGTTTTCCTCGTCATCCTTCACTTTGTACCATGAAGTCCCACACACAGGGCATTTGGACATTTCTTGGAATTCATGCCTGTAGAGTATGCAATTATTGGGGCAAGCATGAATCTTCTGATACTCCATACCCATGGGACACAATATCTTCTTCACCTTATAGTAACTTTTAGGCAGCGTGTTGTCCTCTAGAAGCAGATTGTGCACTACCTCAAGCAGTGAGGTGAAACTTTTGTCACTCCACCCATACCTGGCCTTCACATTAACCATACTTAACACCGCAGACAACAGGGTTAAGGAATTCTTGCACCCCGTATACAAAGGCTTCTTTGAATCACTCTGCAATCCTTCATACACAGGGGCGTGTGCTTCTTGAAAACACTCTTGTCCAAGGTCACGAATCATGTCCTCCAAGCAATCTCCCATTTCTACATCAAACGGTTCAGATTGGGACCCACTATGCATGTCAGTCACTTCACCATGCCATATCCACGTCGTGTAATTCTTCTTCATCCCATCACACAATAGATGGTCCCGTATGTCGTCAAGTAGTTGTCGTCTTCCATTCAAACAGTTGATGCAAGGACAATAATATTTTCCTTCTTCATTCGGTCGACCTCTTTCTAAAGCAAATTGCAAAAACTGCTCGACGTCATCCTCATATTCTGGGCTCATGCGACTTTGATTGATCCAACTTCGATCCATCTAAGCAAATCCATGCATGCAAATCTCACTTTTTTATTTATAGGTGTGGCCCTATCCCATTTAGGAAAATTGTCTTTTATGTTAGCCTCAAACGTTATGACTAGCATTATTTTGAACAATTTGAGTAAATTTCGGCAGCATTTCGCATTGGTCTCCAAGTACACGACATGACATCGGTGAAACGAATTTCACGATAATCAAGTATGCACTCAGAGAACAACTTGAAATGCATTCAACCAAAATTTCATCAAATTAATCAAAATAATAATAACCTGACCGAATGAGTCTAACATAAAAATACCAGTCTCCCCAAACTGTCCAAACGGACAATTCAAGACTAAATACAATGACTAATGCAAACTATCCGCAAGAATCATTGCATTCAGTCTCAAACGGGAATCTACGGTTCACTCATCATGAACAACAGTTATTTATATAGCAAATTACATTCAGCACGTATAACAACATTCATGACATACAAGAACATTCATGACGTACAAGAACATACAAGGACATCAACAGTTGTGTGTGTGTGTGTGTGTTTTGTGTTTGTCTCTTTATCTGTGTGTGTGTGTGTGTGTGTGTGTGTGTGTGTGTGTGTGTTTGTCTCTTTATGTGTGTGTGTGTGTGTGTGTGGTGTGTGTGTGTGTGTGTGTGTGTGTCTGTCTATGTGTGTAAGTGTGTTTGTGTATGTGTGTGTCTGTGACTTAGTGTGTGTGTCTGTGGCTCAGTGTGTTTGTGTGTTTGTTTGTATCTTTATGTGTGTGTGACTCTGTGTGTGTGTGTGTGTGTGTTTGTCTCTTTATCTGTGTGTGTGTGTGTGTGTGTGTTGTCTCTTTATGTGTGTGTGTGTGTGTGTCTGTCTGTCTGTCTATGTGTGTGCGTGTGTTTGTGTATGTGTGTGTCTGTGACTTAGTGTGTGTGTCTGTGGCTCAGTGTGTTTGTGTGTTTGTCTGTCTCTTTATGTGTGTGTGACTCTGTGTGTGTGTGTTTGCGTTTGTCTCTTTATCTGTGTGTGTGTGTGTGTGTGTTTGTCTCTTTATGTGTGTGTGTATGTCTGTCTATGTGTGTGAGTGTGTTTATGTATGTGTGTGTTTGTGACTCAGTGCGTGTGTCTTTGTGTGTGGGTCTCTGTGTGTGTTTGTGGCTCAGTGTGTTTGTGTGTTTGTTTGTGTCTTTATGTGTGTGTGACTCTGTGTGTGTGTGTGTGTGTGTGTGTGTGTGTGTATCTTTATGTGTGTGTGTGTGTGTGTTTGTGTTTGTGTTTGTGTCTGTGTGTGTTTGTCTCTATGTGTGTGTGTTTGTGTATCTGTGTGTGTCTCATTGCAGGGTAGCAAAGGATCATTAAATTGTAAACATCATGAGCCACATTGATGAGGGAAGCAGTATCAAATCAATGCTTTACAAGCTTTTGGTCAATCTGAGGAGTGGTGTCTTCATGCTACAAACTACCTCAATTGTGCTTTGCTCCAATTTCCTTTCTGCTATTTAGGTATTCCGATTGGTGTCAATCCCAAAAGAAAGGTGGTGTGGGATCCTATAATTAGGAAATTTGAGGATAGGCTGAACAGGTGGAAGATGGGTAGGGGTGACCAAATGCTGTTCTCGGAAGATGGTTGGGCTGAGGATGGGATTCCCCTGAAAGACCAATTTCCAGAAAGGCAGAAATTGATGGTTTCTGAGTGGAAAATCCTAATTTGGTTAAGCCATAAATTTTGCAGCATTTGCAAAGCAGATTCAAATTAATTGAAGTTATGTACAAGCACTGCAGCTTTTACAAAAATAAGCACTGCAGCTTATTTAAGGCAGAAATTCTGCAGCATCTGCAGTATGTGGGTGGAAAAAGGGTGGGAGTGGAACTTTAAATGGAGAAGACACTTGTTTGACAGAGAGCTTGAGATGGCAGATTGTTTCCTTAATGATGTTGCTGGCAGCTGTATTCAAATTCACAAAAAAGATGAGTGGATCTGGAAAATAGACCCTACTGGACAATATTCGGTAATTAAAGGAGAGACTACAAACAAAGACAAATTTGAGGAGGAGAAGGGTGGCAATTAATGACACATTATGCCCATTTTGTGGGAATTCTGAGGAGAATGAAGCACATGTATTTTTGACATGTGATAGAATACTTCTATTATGGTGGGAATCTATGACATGGGTCAACATTCATGGAGCTTTTCTGCAGAAACCGTGGCAGCACTTTTCCCAGCACGCGTTCTGTTTGCCTAGTAGAATTCGTCTTAACCGATGGATAAGTTGGTGGTTGGCCCTCACATGGACAGTGTGGTAGCACCGGAATAAAATCATCTTCTCTAATGAAACTTTTGATGGTAACAAGTTAATGGAGGATGCTATTTTTACACTATGGACATGGCTGAAGAACTTTGAGAAGGACTTTGCCTTCACCTACAGCTATTGGTCGTCTAACATAGCATCAGGATTTGTCTTTTCAGGGGGGTAGAAACCATAGATAGTGGGTGTTGAAGGTCTTTGTAATACCTAGCTTTGGTTCCTTGCGAGACTGATCTCAGTTTGAGCTTGGAACCATGTTGCTGGCAAGTCAATCTAATTCATGTACTATTTTGTACCTCTGGTACTCACAATATATATAAATATAATTTATCTTGGCTGATCAAAAAAAAATGTGGATGGAAAAATAAGCACTGCAGAAGGTTTTCTGTTTTTTACATCAATTCATTTCCTAAGGGACTCAATTCCTCATTCATTGAAACCAGTATGCAACATTTTACATCAAACACCAGTATATAACATTTTAAAGCAAACACCACTATATAACATTTTAAATGAAACAGCAGTATATACATACTAGTTCCTACGTACGTACCTGGAGTTGCTATAACCCGAACGACCTTCAACAACAATGTCAATTAAAAGTAGTCTATGATAACCTGGAAAAAAAAAACACCAATGGTCATGGACATGGCTGACACATTTGGAGAAGGATTTTGGTATTCATTTCAACCAATGGTCATCCAATATCAGAGCAGGATTTAATCCTTTAAAAGAAATGGAAGCCATTAAACCAAAGTCAATACTCATGAATGCTAGAACATTCATCAACAATGATAACAAAGCAGTAATTTAAATTAAATTCATGTTAGTTTTTCTATTTTATGATCACTCCCGATTGCTGGAATGGTGAAGGAGTTGCATTAATGCAAAAATTTCCAAGGCTGTATCAGATATCTAGACAACAACATAACCTCATCCAGCAAGTGGGAAGTTTTTCTGATACATCCTGGGAATGGAATCTGACCTGCAGGAATTTCCAACTTTGTCTCATGGTCCTTTCTGGATTATATGATGGACAGAATGGGATTTCTCCCCATATGGAGAAAATGGATCAATGCATGTAATCAATCAGCTACTATTTCCATTCTAATAAATGGCAGCCCCTCAAAGGAATTTTCTCCCACTAGAGGTTTGAGGCAAGGGGACCCCTTAGCCCCTTTTCTTTTTAATATTGTGGCAGAATGCTTGACTGGTATGATGAGGACAACTTTAACCAAAGGTCTTTACAGAAGTTATCTAGTAGGAAAGCAGAAGGTGCCAATAAACATTCTGCAATATGCAGATGATACTGTCTTTGTGGTAGAAGCCTAATGGGATAATGTAATTGTGATGAAGGCCATGCTTAGGGGCTTTGAAATGGTATCTGGGTTGAAGATTAATTTTTCCAAAGGTAGTGTGGGGATAATTGGAGTTGATATCAACTGGGTTCATGATGCAGCTCATTTTCTCAAGTGTAGGCAGATGGAGACTCCTTTTCAGTATTTGGGGATTCCTATAGGGGCTAAGCCTTCTAGCTGCTTGGTGTGGGAAACATTGATTAAAAAATTTGAAGCAAAGCTGTCTAAGTGGAACCATAAACTTCTATCAATGGCAGGGAAGGTCACATTGATAAATTCAGTTCTAACTATAACTATCTTGTATCTTTAGTACCTCTGCTACTTTTATCTATAAAATATACTTTTTATGTTTTAAAAAAAATAAAAATACCAGCATTACACTAACAATTGTTCAGCTTGCCAAAATTTATATAAAAAAAGAATATAATCCTCATACAAATACAATCATGCAAGCATATTTGAAAACTTAAAATACGAATAACTCAAGTTAAAATCAATTCATTTTTTACAACTGTGAACAAATTAACTAAGGTACAGTAGGCAAATTTGTTTTCACTAATATTAGTAGGTCTTCACCACTGCAGTAGAATTTAAGTTAAACTTAGATAAGTACCTTATGAAGAGGCCAGCTACCTTGTCACAGCTAACAAGTCAGAACTAAACAAATTTATGCATGTATAATTGAACAAATTTGTTATCAAACTTGTGTGTGTGTGTGTGTGTGTTTGTATGATGAGTGTGTGTGTGTGTGTGTGTGTGTGTGTGTGTGTGTGTCATCAGTGTGTGTCTATGTGTTTCTATCATACGTGTGTGTGTGTGTCATTAGGGTTTGTGTGTGTGTGTGTGTTTCATGACCAATTTTTCTTACTGGCAATTCAGTGGCAGTGTATTGCTTAGGCTTCCGTCAAAATGAAAGGAAAATCAAGGAGTCTGACAGAACAACTTCAGTCTTCACTCTTCACTAGTTGAACACAAATAGAAAAAAAAATAAACTACTTCAAGGATAAATAAAAGGTTCAGAAGCAGCAGACCTAGATTGTCTAAGCTATTTTATAATGGGCAGCTATAGTTACAATGATGATGAAATGAACTATAGAAAAAAAAGTATAAAATACAGAAGAATGAAAAAAGAATTAAGGGCAGAACTCAAAAGCTTTTAGCCATGCTGGTTCGAATTTAATCAATGAATCAATCATGTCACTGAAATTTGGAACATAAATGAACTTCTCCCTTACTATCATTCTCTTTCTCTATTTTCTCTCTCTCTCTAGCTGCCTTGTTATGTTATATATCTATCTGCATATACAAATGATACTTTCTTTTTACTTCATGGTGAATAATTAACCTACCTAGGTCTAGAATGAGGGACTGAAAGTTCCAAGATAAGAGTTTGAATCCAGAGAATATCAGCTGTGGCAGCAACTAAACTTCTATATTTTGCTGCAGGGGCCACTTCTATATCAGTTGTGGCTTTGTATCTATTGATATTGCCATCAGAATTAATAATGATCAAGCAAAAAAGAGAAAAGATGTTATTTCATATACATTGACCTAAAGATTGATCTACTAACCCGTGTGCTTAAGGACCATATACACTACATTGGTTAAAAGCAAATGTTGCATAGTGGTTAAAACTTGCTTGTTGTAGCCTAAACCAATTTAGCATCTTGTTCTCAAATTACTGGTTTCATAAGTATGCTAATGGCTTGTGTAGCATAGTGGTTAAAACTTGCTTCTTATAGCCTAAACCAGTTTAAGCATCCTATTTTCAAATTACTGGTTTCAATTTTCTACACAAGCTACATACAAAAATTCTTAGGATCACTTCACAAACAAAAATATGCATAAAAAACAATCATTGGAACTATCTTAACTTTTAGACCAAAATACTGACATTGTGTTGGATTAAAAGAACGGGCTGATAAAAGAATCCTAACTAAACTGGGAAAGAAGAGCATAAGAAAACAAATGAAACGGCACTCAAACCAAATAATGATAAAGTTCTCATTCAAAAATGCGCACAAAGGGAGAGAGGGGTAAGGAAGTGAGATTCTGGTAACACAATCTGCCTCTACACCAAAGCAAAACCAAGTAGGCAAGTATCATAATTTACATATCAATACCATAGAACTAACATAATAGTCTCCAGTCAAAATGTTTAATCATTTAGGGTAACAATGGTCTGTGAAAGAGATAGAACGACCAATATTAATATAAACTCCAATAATAGGAGTGAACTCTTAAATTTTATAAGTCCAAGCAGCACTTAAATATGAGGGACTGAATTAATAATCATCAAGCAAAAAAGAAAAAAGAAATGAGAAAAAAGAGAGCGTGAGGGAGAACAATACAAAAAAGGCAACTAAGTCATCAAGTGGAATCAAATAAAACAACATGGTTGCTAAGATTAACAAAATCAGTGATACAAAAGTGGAATCTAGCCCTATGAAGCCAGAAAGATCACGGAAATCAAATTTCAGTGAAGGAAGCAGCAGCTTCAAGAGCTTGTCGGCCATGGGCTCATTTTGAAGGTTTGTCGGTCGCAATTCAGGGAAAATTACAAATGGAAAGCAATGATAACAAGAAGCATGACATGAGGACATTTAGTCAATGACTTTGCAATTTCTTTAGGATGTTTTTATCAAGGAATCTATGGAAACAGAAGATTTTCTCATTGGTGTCAAAGTAGTAAGACAATGTATGTTCAAGTTTGTTTTCAATCGTGTGATCCATACCCAAAATATGAAACACTAAGTTGGATCATCATTTGTGAGAAAGTGTGGAATGCAAATATGAAACACAATAGCAAGTACAAACAAAACACTAAGAGACATGGGAATATTTCATGAGTTTCCAATGCCGAGCTAAGTTACCAAAATTTTCAACAAATGATAATTTTGATGTCTCCATTCAGCAGAAGGGTACTGGCATAATATAAGAGGCATGGGAAGTTCTGGCAGCAGCTTCCCTTCACATTCCAAAAGTCTACGAGCCTTACATCACTGAACAAAGAGTTGTACAACAGTTGAAAGCTAGCAACAAAGATAACTATTGTGACTATGCTTTGATGGGGGGTGTACTAATTTTGTTCATAGTTTTACTTACACTCACAGATCTACGAACAGTAGCTAATGAACTAGCTAGACTAGATTTGTTGTCAAGGAATACAAGTCTCGTCCTTGGTTTTGGATGATGTTTTTTCCTTTACAAAAGAAATCATTTATTCATTATGATCCAAATATACTTTTTTCAAGTGAACCAATTATGGATTTTACACAGATTATGAACAGAAGGAATAAGATAATATTCTCTAATGTGGACTTGGCTGAGAAATTTGGAGAAGAATTTCTCTACTAATTTTTATCAATGGTCTACCAATCTTAGGGAGGGGTTTTTGTATCAATAGGGGACCAAAATAAGGTAAGAATGAGCTTTTAAAATCATGATAGGGCCCGACAATGGTTCCTATCTAGACTAAATGTAGTCTAATTTGGAACCTAAAATACAAAGTGGAATTCTCAGCCCTGAATTTTCAGTTTTTCAACAAACCTATAACCATGATTCCACTTAAACTGTTACAAGAACACAATAAGGGTAAAGGAAACTTCACTAAGGAGAAGAAGCACAAAGTTGTCACGATGCTCGAGTTAAATATGAGATACCCTAGCCATGTTTAGTTCACTAAGTGTGCGATACATGAATGCAATCAAATATTTATACAGGATTAGACCAAACATACCTACGTGAGGTGGCGAAGGAGAAGAAGCACAGACTTCTGACGATACTCGAGTGCGACGAACACGATGCTCAGATGCAAACAAGGACCTTGAAGGTAGACGGAGATTAGAAGAAGAAGAGAACGCGAAAGCTTAGATGGAGAAGAAGACAGAGCGCCAGCTTCTTAGGGCTCACCATATTTTTTAAAATATAAGTTCAACATCGGTTTTTAAAAAAAAACCGATGTTAACAAAATGATGTTAAGGTTAACATCGATTTTATGGAAAAAAACCGATGTTAGCATATCAAACGTTAACATCGGTTTTCTAAAAACTCGATGTTAATAAACATATGTTAACATCGGTTATTAAAAAACCGATGTTAACTAATAAATGTTAACATCGGTTCTCCAATAACCGATGTTAATGAACTTCGTTAACATCAGTTTTTCACAAAACCGATGTTAACGTATATACGGTATTTACAATTATGCCACCGCGCATATGTTAACATCGGTTTTTTTAACAACCGATGTTAACACACCGATGTTGAATCCACTTTTTGTAGTAGTGATCATTTTAAGTGGAAGTTTCAACCACTCTAGATTTTAATATAATATAACTTTGCACCCAATAAAAAGATTTTAATTAATAGTATTAGAATTTGAACATAAAGTAATTGTTCCTATGAGTCATGTTGAATTGGATTCTTCTAGATAATGTATCATATTTAAATATTCTGAATAAAAAATTTATTGAAAAGAGAGATTCTCACTGAAAATAAGTTCTTGATAGATATTAGTCATTTGATGAATATTCCGTGCATCAATTTGATAGTAACCCAAAAACTATCCAAATTCTTTATTACTATTTCAATCCGTTTAGCAGCTGTTCCGCCTCAATTACCATGAGCATACACACAATACATGATATTTTTTCTGCCCCTACTCTAAGAAAGCCAAACAGTCAAGCATGTCCCCATGTACACAAGTACTTGTGTTTTAGATCTATAAATATGCGCACTTTTACAGAAGGGAAATGGTACCAAGTTCACAGTCTTATTTGTGAAAGTTGAAGAGATAAGTACAGAATAACTAAAATAAACGGAATAAAGGAAAGATAAATTAAATGGACTTATGAGCATCTTAGGGAAAAAAAAAAAAGAGAATAGAAATACATCTTATGATGATCATGGCTTACGGCCGTTTTATAATTATTAAGTTGCCAATCATTTTCTTCCTTAAGATATATATAAGTTATAAATCAATTAAACACATAAGATATGACTAGAAAAACTTATATCGTGACACTATTTTCTCATTTAAATGGTGTTTTTACGGACAAAAGCTAACAAATTTCCAAACCTTAATAAGGTCCATACCACGTCATTTATGAGGAATTTCAATGTGATCCCTTACTACTCACTACATATATAGGTTGTAATTTTTGGGAGATTCTTTTCTATTTGGTTTATGGGACAGAAACGTAGCAAATGGCGTGCTCCTCTTCATGTGATACGCCTTTGTTTGAACTTTAAATTGCTATTCAATCAAATTCCTTTTACATATTTGGTAATAACAAATACTTTTTCCCTTATCATTTTACATGTAAAAGGGGTAGGAAAGAGATGAAGAATTGATGATGATGATTTTTCTTTTATTTTGCATACATAATCTAACTTATGGCATGGTTAGATCCTCGAAGAGATTATGAGCTCTTTTTGTTGGCGTTTGGTAGATAACGATAAAAAGAAAAACCAAGATGGGTGAGTTGGATGTGCAATGATAGTTAAGCTTTTAGCCTTTTTTTTGTTCCACTTTTATTTCAAAATTTGAAAACCTTTCCCTTTCCTGTCCCTCCAATTTGACGCTTTGATTATAAATTGGGTAAAAGAAAAATGAATGAACAAGAAAAGGACGCATACTTTTGGATTGAACTTTATATTATATTAACTCAAAATGATATGCAAAAATTGAGTGGCTTTAAAAGGTTTGTTACATTGCTTGCTTTAGGCAATCAGTTGCTTGTATGACGATAGATCGAAATTTATTTTATTTTTCTGTTACGGTAAAAAATTCAAAGAATTTGGTTTATTAATTTTAATGTTAATAGATAAAAATTTATATATATATATATATATAGAAAATGAACAATTGATATCTACTCTCACATGAAGTTTATATTTATGAATGATGAATGAAGTCATATTCCTTCATTATATAAATGGAAGACTTGTGAAAAGTATATATAGCATCCCATCTCAGAAATCTTCATTAAAAAACAGAGTGATAATTTCGACCATTATTGATAAGAGTTGAGAGAAGAGTAAGAGATTATATATACCTTATGAGAGGATAAAATTTAACGAGTGATCCTTTTTAGTTTTTAGTAAGAAACAAATTTTGTAATCCTATTTATGCTTTTGGTGTTTTTCATAATGAATAGAGATAACTTTGGTGTTTTTCTTTGCTTCTCTACACTTTATATATTTATGCTTTTGCATAGTTCCTATCTTGGGTTCACAGAAAAAGAAACTTGGTTTGTTAATTTTCAACAGTGGTAATATCAGATTTCAAACCCTAATTAGGGGAGCTTTTGCCCCGTGTAAGAAAAATTAGCTTAATGTTAAACTCTTTTAATTTTTTTAAACAAGCAAATACAAAAATTCACCTTTATTTTGTTTTTAATAATACAAAATCAAATCGACAGTGCTGTAAGGATCGTTTAGTTTAAGATTAAAAATCAACTTCTCACATCATATATATATATATCATCACCTACCAACATGAAAAATCGTCTACCAATGCAACTCGAATATAATCATGGAAATGAGCGTAGAAATGTGTGAATCCTATTGACAAGCCTCCTGATGATTCTAAAAGTCACTGGTTAATATAATATAATACTCAAATAAAGTGATTTCCATGATGGATAATATAATATAATAGTGTTGTTATTGTTGTTTTGGCAGCATTTCAGAGGCATAGTCCGTTTCCTGTTTGCTTCCCTTGAAAAAGTGTGAATCTCACTTTTTGCGAAAACAACAACGGGAAGATGTTAGATGTGGAATGAATATTGATATGGGAAGGTGAGTGAGTGAGTGAGTGTAGGACAATGGGTGAACTCCATAATAATGGACTACTTCACTTTCACTCCAAAGTGTGAGAAAAAAATACAGCGTAAAGTGTGGAGAGGGTACCATATATAATATGTTCCAAACTTTTTCCCACATGCGAAATTTCCTCGAAGTGTTTTCACTTTGTTCTATCTCAGTATAATAAAATTGCGAATACGTTATACGTAGCATCCCTCGTCTTTTTGCGCCAACTCAAAAGCCACTGCACCAATCAGGAATTAGTTTATGGTTACAAAATCCATCTATCAAATAGTATCTTAAAATTCAATGGTATAATGTTAATTCTGTTATGTAAAATTTGTTAAAATTATGAAATTTATGTTTAGTTTCGATCGATTTAGTTCAAAAGAAATAAAAAAGTACATTCAAATGTGAACTAAAATTTAAAAAGTTGAATATGTTATTGAAGAAAGTTAATTCAACCAAAATTAACAGCTTCGATGACTTTATTACCACATATGGAATTGGAAATCAATTTTCACTATTAACAATAATACACTTTATACATAGTTGTTATTTAAGGTCAATAGATATAAATTATGAAATATATTTTTTATTGTTAATTAAGAAATATTTAAGGTTTAATTATTTTGCATGTCACATACTTTTATCAAATTTTTAATTTAATATTTTGAACTTTTTTTTCCTTTTTTAGTTGGATCTCGGATTTTATTTTTTTTTTCAGTTGTGTGTTCTCCCATCTAATTATCATTATGAAAAATTAATCATAGACATCAAATTAGAGGTACAGACAGTATATTGGTGTTTTTACGGTGTGTTATAAGCACCACTAATGCAGAAGATTGAAACTTTGCATAAAAACTTTCATGATTGACTCAATTATGGTTACAACATACTCTACAAGCATCAACTACTTTTTGCACCTCTAATTAGATATCTGCAATAAATTTTTCATAGCAACAATTAGACCACAAGATCCAATTTAAAAAAAAAAAAAGTTAATAGATCTAACTGAAAATTTGATTAAAAATGAGGACCCGCGAAACAATTTAACTAACATTTACAACAACAACAACAACAACGCCTTATCCCACTAGGTGGGGTCGGCTACATGGATCAACTTCCGCCATAATGTTCTATCAAGTACCATACTTCTATCCAAATCATTAAGTTCGAGATCCTTTTTGATAACCTCTCTTATAGTCTTTTTGGGTCTTCCTCTGCCTCGAATTGTTTGCCTTCTCTCCATCTGGTCTACTCTCCTCACTACAGAGTCTACCGGTCTTCTCTCTACATGCCCAAACCACCTAAGTCTATTTTCCACCATCTTCTCTACAATAGGCGCTACTCCAACCCTCTCTCTAATAGCTTCGTTTCTAATTTTATCCTGTCGAGTCTTACCACACATCCACCGCAACATCCTCATCTCCGCTACACCTACTTTATTCTCATGTTGGCTCTTGACCACCCAACATTCTGTTCCGTACAAAATCGCCGGTCTTACCGCAGTCCGATAAAACTTTCCCTTTAGCTTGATCGGTACCTTTGCATCACATAACACTCCCGTTGCTTTTCTCCATTTCATCCATCCTGCTTGAATGCGATGAATCACATCCCCTTCAATTTCTCCATCATCCTGTATTACAGACCCAAGATATTTAAACCGTGTGACTTGAGGGATAATATGGTCTCCTATTTTCACCTCTGAGTTAGAAACCCTCCTTCTTTTGTTGAACTTACATTCCATATACTCCGATTTGCTTCTGTTTAGGCGAAAACCATGTGTTTCTAGAGCTCGTCTCCAAGTTTTCAACCTCTCATTCAACTCCTCCCTCGACTCTCCAAGGAGGACTATGTCATCTGCAAAAAGCATGCATCTCGGCGCTATCTCTTGGATTTGTTCCGTGAGGACATCCAGAATTAAGGTAAAAAGGTAGGGGCTAAGGGTTGACCCTTGATGCAAACCAATTGTGATGGGAAAATCGTCTGACTCTCCACCCTGTGTCCTAACACTAGTCGATACCCTATCATACATATCTTGGATAGCTCGAATATATGCAACCCTAACCCCTTTCTTCTCTAGTCGATACCCTATCATACATATCCTGTGTCCTAACACTAGTCGATACCCTAACATTTAATTACGTAAAATATTTTATTAGAATTTAATTTACCTACATTCTTAATGTAAAGTTATTTTTATGAAGACATTGAATAGAATTTGACTATTTTATCATAATATCACGTCATCTTATTTATTAATATGGTGTGGTAACAAGGTGATTTAATGTCTTTGTAACTATTTTACTTTCACAACATATAGATAAATTAAACGCATTTTATTTTAAACTAAAATATTCATATTAGAATTTAATTAAAATGCATTGAAGGTATAAAAGTTTTTATTACGGTTATCTAATTACAAATTGGTATAAAAGAAATATATTAATAATACATAATCATTAAATTTTTTTTAAAAAAAATTATCTATAAGAATCAAACTCGAATATAAAAAAATTTATGAAGATTCACATATAAAGAAATTCACTTCTCCCTTCTTCTCTCACTTCTCCAACACTTATCCCTTCCTCTTTCACCACACCCTAACCCTTCACCTTCCCAATTCATCTTCCTCTCTCTCTCTCTCTCTGAACCAATCCGAGACAAAAGGTAAGTTTATCAAAAAAATAAAATTATCCAACAAAACCACAATTCTATTATGTATTTGACACAATAGAATCATGATTTCGTTGTGTATTTATTTTTTAAATCCACAACGAAATTGTGATTTCATTGTTGTCTGATCTTAGCACTAACAAAGTATAACACCTTTTTCTTTTTTATGCCTTTTGCCATAGGTACCTCATCTGTGATAAAAAGAGAAAAATGGCAGGAGGATATGTGGGAAATGTTCTTCGTTACGAAGATAAAAGACAAACTTAATGGCTCCCACTTCCCCCACATTATTATCATAGCAAGAACAAGGGGGAAAATAGCTAGAAAAATGGCAATTCAATATTATAGTGATA
This sequence comes from Glycine max, assembly GCF_000004515.6. Lineage (NCBI taxonomy): Eukaryota > Viridiplantae > Streptophyta > Magnoliopsida > Fabales > Fabaceae > Glycine > Glycine max. Next base: position 30,524,001 of record NC_038255.2, read on the forward strand.
TTGCAATATTAATGAGCATGCACAAAGATAATATGGCAGAAAACAGCATGACACTTGAGGCAATCTTTCAAGCTGAAACCGGATCGAGCAAGAAATATTCATATTAGTATTACTGTCATTTAAATTGTTGTTCTTGTCCTGACACAAGTATACAGAAATTTAGAATCGGAAAAGGTGCAAGTCCTAAGAATTTAGGAGATGTTCAGATTCCATAATATCATCCAATGTTAACTTTCAATGAGTTACAAGGACATTGACATCTAGAAATCAGAGACAGGCTGTATACTCCCATTCTCATAAACCAAATATAGCAAAAATACAGAATACTGAATTACTCTTCTCATCCAATGTCAAGTCACAAGTGTGTCAACACAGATAAAGGCACCAAGAAGCAAACATCAGAAGAGTATGGTAACCCTGGAAATTCTAACCATAGACTTATTAGTCATTAGACATCCGTGATATTCTAAACAAACTTCAGGTCCCTTGAAAGTATACAAAGGGTCACAAAAAGGAAAAGGATGACGAAATTCTCTGTATTCAATACGTCAATTTTATGGAGAAAAAAATGCCCCCGTGCCAAGCAGCATGAACGCAAACATTACACAAAGGTTTAGAAACCTATATGTGTGAATTGGTTATATTTGACCAGACATACTTGTCATACATTTATAAAAGCAGGTCAAAAGTTGGGAATGAGAGCATCTATGGGCCAAACGAATGCAGATGCATAAACGAGACCCTTGCATTGAGCTGAAGAGACTATTTTAGTGGGGGGAATTAGGATTGGAAAAATTGCTAATATGGTGTTGCAAAAGTCAAGTTTAAAGTTAAGAAAAGATGCACATCGATTTGTGCTCTTTACACTGTTCTCCATACAAATAAATGTACAATTGTCGTTAAAGATTTCTTGCATATGCAAGACACATTATTTACACTCATCATAAACAAACATAAATCTTCTAGGAAAATAAATACCAGAGCAGAAGGCATCCACTCCTAACAAATGACCTTGACTATACTACTTTCCAATGCAAATCATCATATCATCCTGGACTGCATAAACAGGTGGAAATCAACAATTCAGTCAAAGGCAAGAGTACAAATGCAATGAAATGCATTAGATTTCATGCAACAAAACTTATACGTTGCAAATATAAAACATAACCCAGTGGTGTTCAAAGAAAAATTGGTACATATCAAAATCACCAGTATAAATGTAATAGAAGTCAAAATCTCAAGGTACAAAGTTTAAAAGTTGCAGATATAATACATAACCTAGTAGTGTTTGAGAAAATTGGTACACAAAGGATGCCTTTCAAATTTCCCCTCTGTAACCTCCAGATCCAAAATAATCCTTTCTATTATTTGCAATTGCCATGCTCTTCTGGTGTTCTAATTTGGGACAATCTCGGATGCGATGACCAAGCCCACCACAATATGCACATCCTTTGACCCCACTTATGTCTGTGATTTCTTCATTATCTTCCATTGGATCATTCAACTCAGCCAAAACAGGGGGAATCCTTTGTTTTGCTTCTTGCAAAAGGTGTTTCAAGTCAAGTAATGTTGTCTCACTTTGATTCTTGTTTATAAATGTTGTCGCTATACCGGTCTTTCCACATCGTCCAGTCCTTCCAATCCTATGGACATAATTTTCAATTTCAGCTGGCATATCATAGTTAATGACATGCTGAATATCAGGAAAATCCAAACCTTTGGATGCAACATCAGTTGCTACCAACACATCTTTCTTTCCAGCCTTAAAAGCAGCAATAGCATACTCTCTCTCTTCCTGATCCTTGCCTCCATGGATGGCCACTGCTTCCACTCCTTTCAAGAGAAGGTATTCATGGATGTCATCAACGTCAGCCTTATTCTCACAGAATATCAGAACAGGAGGTGGGGTTTTTTGTAGACACTCAAGGAGATAAACTATTTTTGCCTCTTGCTTGACATACTCTACCTCCTGAATTACATCAAGATTTGCAGCCCCTGCACGCCCCACATTGACAATAATAGGTTTCACCAAAGCACTTCTGGCAAAGTTCTGAATTTTGGTAGGCATAGTGGCAGAAAATAGAAGAGTCTGCCTTTGAGCTTTGAAGTGATCAAAAACTTCTCTAATGTCATCTTCAAATCCCAAATCTACCAATCGATCAGCCTCATCCAATGTTAAATACCTGCAATTATCAAGATTCATTTTCTTCTTGGCCAACATATCCTTCAGCCTCCCAGGAGTGGCAACAACAATATGAACACCCTTCTTCACAATATCAAGCTGCGATCTCATATCCACTCCACCAATACAGAGCAAAGGCCTGAGCTCTGGATATCCAGCTTCCTTCAAAGGTATCAAGAATTGTTCAATCACTTCAAACGTCTGCCTTGCCAGTTCCCTTGATGGACAAATAATCAAACCAAATGGACCTTCTCCGGGAACAATAGGCATCATAATTTCCTCTTGCATTGCCACCATGATCATTGGAAGCACAAAGACCAGAGTTTTTCCTGAGCCTGTGAATGCAATCCCAATCATATCCCGCCCAGATAAGATAACAGGAAGGCCTTGCACCTGAATGGGTGTTGGTTGTACAATCCCCTTAGCTTTCAACTTCTTCAAAACTGGCTCTGGAAACCTCATATCCTTAAAATTCTTAATCGGGGGTGGGATATCACCCCCATCAGCAATTATATGCCACTGCTTTCGAATCAAATCACACTCCTTCTTAGACATCCTTCTCACATGCAAAGGCGGCTTCCACCCTGTAGGCAAAGGTTCCGTATAAGTAATCCCCTTAGCCAATTCACGGACAGACATGAGGGTTTTCCTATCTGACAAGTTTTCAATCATCTCCTTCTCCTGTTGAACGATCTGCTCCGTCACACTGATCTCGGGTTGCTCTCGTTTCAGCTGTGACGCTTTAACCAGAAGACTGGGCTTAGTTTCAGCCACTCTTTGTTTCTCCAAATCATCGTCAGTGGCAGCAGAGGCCTTCCCTTTGCGTTGGAGAATATTCTGAGCTTCCAAGGCCCGACGCTTGGCCACGGGCACATACTCAACATAATCATCTTCTTCCTCCATATTCGCCGCCAGTTTGAGCACAATGTAACAGTTCTTTTGGTTCTAATTTCATTCCAAAGAAAAATAAAAGTCAGAATAATAAGCAAAAAAATTACAAAACAAATTAATTCCAAAGCATAACCGCTACATAGCCGTATCAAACTCAACAACTAAGTTCACACACCAAATGATAATAATAATAATAATAATTAAAAAAGGATGCATCTTCAGGCTTCGTTAACACCGACAAATGAAAGTAAAGAAAAAGCGAAGAGTACCAACCTGCGAAGTGTTGTTGTGGTTATACGCGCTAAGTAGAGAAGAAAGTGAAAGGCCACAGCGATCGGCGATACTAGGAATTCGTAAGGAGTGAACTGCAGAGACAAAATAATAGACATCGCTTCTGATATTGTGATTGTGATTTGGGACTTATTAGGGTTTGGTTTCCTCTTTCCATTAACCAAAATCCCCAATCATATATCAGTGTTAGGACAAATTCTAAGGTGCACGAGTAGGATGGGTCTTGTACCGTGCATAAGTAAGGGCAGCCGTTGGATGAGAATGGCTTCCTCATGAAGAGCTTGTGTAGGTGTTCCGTTTGACAGTCAATTGAAGCAATCTAGGCTTTCAAAAATGACCCACGTGATTGAGTGTTTGAAAGTAAGTTTTTATATTGTATAAAAATGTGAAAAAGCAAAAGATAGTTATGTTCGCCGGAGTGTGTCGGTGTCTTTCAATGAAGTTGGTCATGCAGGTGATAGTCATTGTTTACGTTCAGTACTCGACGTCCCATATGTCTGTGTTGGAAAGCATATGAAGACGGAAGACATAGGTTCGCCGGAGTGAGTTTGTTGGCTTTTTTTAACTAATAGCTCTCTTGAGTTAGAAGTTCTTATTTTTCTTTAACGGTTTATTTATGACTGTAGTTACATTTTTCTGTTTTAGGACTTACATTTTTTTGTTTTAGGACTTTCAAGATGTAAGAATTTTTTTTTTTGTTTTTTTATTTTACGACTTGAAGGTAGTAAAACTTTTGTTTTTTTTAATGTTTAAGTTAATATTTTTTAAATTTATAATTAATTTTATATTTTTTTAAAATAAAATTATTTAAAGGTATAATAAATAATATTAACATGACTTATTATTATTAGTATATTTTTCTAATTTTATTTGATATGTTATTAATTTATTTTAATGTTTTATTATTTAAAACATGTTATATATTTTTAATTTTGTTTTATTTAAATGTTTTTGTTTATTTAAAATTTAAATAATCTATTAATAAAAATACATAATAAAATTAAAAATAACATAATTAATTCATTAATATAAAACGTATAATACAAATAAAAGAAAAACATGAAAAGTATAAGTTATATCAATCATGTATTTGTTTGTATGGACAATTAATATAATTATGTCCTTCACTTTTACATAATGAGTATTTTTTAGGTCTATTTGGAATTGGTTTGTCCATGTCATTATGTATTCGAGTAGTAATCGGCCTGCATGATGTCTGTCGTCGTTTCGAAGAATCATATATAAAATGTGGATCTAAATATTGAGGTCATGTGTCTTCACTTTCAAGGGAATGAAAGTGATGTTGATAAACTTTGAAAATGTTTTCCAACTTGTATACAGGGTCAACAAAGTCACCATAATTTAACTTGCAAAAGACACAGGCTGCAATTACATGTGAGCAAGGTAGTCGAAATGCTTAAAATTGTCCACAATCACACGCCCATTCATTCAATTTGACAGTGCATGTCATTGCTTGTCGACTAAGTCACGTATTTGTAATTTCTTGAACCTCAAACTCCCATGTTTCTCGAACATACATGCGAGGTAACAATGTGTTGATTTTCTTGCATCATGACATGTACGTCTTCAGAGTACATATGTCCTGCTTTTATTATATTCATGATTTTGATACCATTAGTAACAAATGAATCATATATTTTATTAAATGTTTCATTGACTAAAACAGTAATAAGTAATGCTTAGGCTCCTTTCAAAACAGAACTCATACATTCGACAAGGTTGGTAGTCATATGGTCATATCATTTTCCTTCATCGTAGGCCTAAGTCCATTTACTCTTAGGAATTTGATCCAACCAATCTATTGCTTATGGAAACTCTACTTGCATTGCGAGCAAATTTGCCTCAAATCGTGATTTCCTCATCTCATATCTTATGCCAAAAGATAAAACAATGAGTAATAAATATAGTGAAGATGTAATAAAGCAAGAATATGATGCATGAAATAGGAAGAAGCATACCCATATTGATGACTTGTTTTTTAAGTCAACATTTTTAAACTGTTTGTTGAAATTTGATACAATGTGGTGAATGCAATACACAGACGAAACATCTGGTCCATTCCACCTAACGTGTTCCGATTGTAAAGCTGCTAGCAAACCGGTTCCCTTGTCTGATATAATACACAAATTTGGTTTTGGTGTAACATATCTTCGCAAATAATGCAAGAACCACATCCAAACTTCTTTAGTCTCGCTCTCAACAATTGCAAAAATAAGTGAAAAACTATTCCTACTACCATCTTGTCCGATGGCAGTCAACAAAGCACCACAATATTTGTCAGTTAAAAATATTTCATCTACTTGCACAAGCGGCTTGCAATATTTGAAGCCTTCAATGCATGGGTTAAACACCCAAAATACACAATTAAGAATCACCCTAGGAGGGTCATCGTCACCTTCCTCCATTGAAGATGAAGTTTTGTATTTTACTATGGTACCTGGTACAAAATGTCAAGCAGCTGTCAACCATATAGGCAGGTAACTGCATGATTGTTCCCAACTTTCAAATGTCTTTTCAAGGACTTTTTATTTAGTTGTCCATGTTTTTTTGTATGAAACAGTGTAACCAAACCGTTAATGCATATCTGCAATCAAGGTTTTGATTTTGATACTCAGATTTGTTTTCACTAAATGAATAATATTATGGGCAATTACAGAAGAGTCTAACCTAACATGATCTTGTGATATGAAAGAATTTGTGCAGGTGTGAAAATCGTTTAATTTCGTCAACTCCCACCTCTTGCATATTTTGTTGAACAATACTCTCGCCTTCCAATAACATACATTACCATATTGACTACACATGACAACGTACATGTTACTCTTGTTCTCGACCACATCAAAATTAAATGAATGCATAACATAAAATTGTTTAATGGCATTCACAGCTGCTTGTCTTGATTCAAATGTCAACCTTTCGTAAAGGTCATTTGTACTAGCACTCCCTCTCCTTTGATAAGGATTCGAGTACTCTGGATTTTCTCTGAAAGTTGGCCACCACTAATAGTTTTAAAATATGAAGAATACTCACTTTGATTGCTTGGTTCACCATGTTCATGAAAATCACGTTGTTGCTCGTCGTCGCTAACATTATCTCTTATTATGGGTTCTTCACTTGCCACTTGTAAAAAAAAAGTAATTTATTAGCGAAATGGAATCAATTTTGTGTATGTAACATAAAAAAACCTTTTTAAAAACTATTAAATAAATACGAAAGTGCAGAAAAAGTTTCTTATTTTGTGTATGTAACGCTCAAAAAATTATACCAGTAACACGTTAAAATCAGAGAACCAATTGGTTGTTTAGATGCAACAGATGCAAGATTATGTAAATGTGAATTATAAGTTTTAAGGAACCCTCATTTTATAAGCTACATCGAAGTGAACAGTGTTTTAGAACAATTATCGCTAAGTACTGCATCCACCATCAATAAAAATAATAATAATAGCTACCATAAAATAATGAATTATTTAACTAATTTAATATTCTAAAAATTAATTTATGTAACTAAACCCTAAATTAATAATAACTAAACACTAATATACTAAAACATAAAATAGTAGCTAAACAAAATTAATTTTACATGTATAATAATTTATCTAACTAAACCCTAAATTAATAATAACTAAACACTAATTAGTAAAACATAAAATAATAACTAAACAAAATGAATTTAATATGTATAATAATTTATCTAACTAAACCCTAAATTAATAATAACTAAACACTAATTAGTAAAACATAAAATAATAACTAAGCAAAATTAATCTAACATGTATAATATTTTATCTAACTAAACCCTAAATTAATAATAACTAAACACTAATTAGTAAAACATAAAATAATAACTAAACACAATTAATTCAACATGTATAATAATTTATCTAACTAAACCCTAAATTAATAATAACTAAACACTAATTAGTAAAGCATAATTATAAGAACGCGTATACACCAATAGCATGCAATCAATATATGGATATATATAAAATAACTTCCATGAATAGTGAAGTCGTGTGATCTTCCACGACTTCAATAATTCAACATTCTTTCATGCTTCAGTCCGCACCATCCATTCTTTCATGCTTCAATCTTGACCGTTGATCTCCAACAGTGAAGTCGTAGGAAGGATCACAACTTCAAAGTTGTATGTTTCTTCTCGACTTGATATTTTCGCGTTTAATGCAGGTATTAGCATGCAGTTAAAGTGTTGCAAAATGCAGCCAAAAACTGCACCATTTTGGTTTACATGGAGCTTGTTTAATGTAGTGTGTTTTTCAGTCAATGTGCAATAATGAAAAAGCTGAAAACAACAGTGTTTTAATCTCGTGAAGCTACCACATGACTTCCATTTATGATTATTGTGAAGCTAGCAATGAAAAAGCTAGGACGGAAAAAGCATAGGAACATGCAGTGTTTTAATGTTTGCACATGGTAGCTTCAGAAGAGGATGATGAAAACAAGCTTTGTATGCTTCAATAAGTTGCACTCGTGAAGGTTGCACATGCATAAATAGTATAAAAGTAAAGTGGTGTGTAAGAAGCATGCACATGCTACTCACAACTAGTATATCGTGAAGCATGCTTATAGGTACATGAAATGATGTATGAGACCGTGGAATTTTGCCACTCACAGTTCCTATCTCCTGAAGGTATCTCGTGAAGCATGCTTATAGGGTCTCTTACATGAAATGATGTATCATACCATGGAATCTTGCCAGAAATAAAGGTAGTCAATAATAACTTATGTTGCCAGCAATAATGCTACTCAATAATAACTTGAATCACGGACCACTCAAACATGCTTTAAGTTGTGTATATTGGACTTCAGCAAGTGTGCATCAATATCATACAAGTTAACATATCAGAAGGTTATACTTTGGCAAAAAAACATTGTGTCAACCATTACCTTACACCGCCCTCTTGTCATTCTTCTCCATTCTTATTTTCATCCTTTTATCCATTTACCAATGACACATGCACAACCCGGACCAGTTGATGGCTCTTTGTTGTGCTTACAAGACAACCATATTTCAAATCAAGTGAGAAGGCCAAGAGTGAATGATTCATCCGAGGTATAATTTTGTTTAGGCTTTTACCCACTTGGATCGAATAGATAATCGGGTAAAAAATCTAATCACCTTAACTGGTTTCGGTCATGTTATAAATGTTGGAAAAGTTGATATTAACCAGCATTTGGTTAGTGCGTTGGTTGAACTTGGAGAATCAAGACGCACACATTTCATTTTCCACGTGGAGAGACAACTATTACTTTACAGGATGTGGCCCTATAGTTGGGCTTGAAGATTGATGGATTACTTGTAACGGTATCATTATCGGTGATGTACGTATTGCTTGTCAGGCATTACTAGGGGAAACTCCACCTGATAAGTATTCAAAGGGTAAAATGATTTACCTAAGTTGGTTGCGACAAAATTTTCAGCAACTTCTCATTGATGTTGATGATGTTGCCATTGCACAACATGCTAGAGCTCATATCATGATGCTCATAAGCGGCTATTTGATGCCAGATACATCAGGTACAAGAGTTCATTTTATGTATCTTCTTTTATTATCAAATTTAACTGAGACAAGTCATTACAGTTGGGGCGCAGCAATATTAGCATCTCTTTTCCGAGCTCTAGATCGGGTTGTGAAGCCAGACCAAACAAAAATTGGTGAATGTTTGTTGTTGCTATAGTCATGTGCGTGGGATCGCATTAAATGTATTACCTCAAAAATAGATCACCTATCCATGGAAGAAGTACAAGAAAGACTCAAACTCCCTCTTGCATGAAGGTGGTCTCGTCCAAGGACCGAAACAAATATTCTCACTAATTCATTGAGATTAATACGCATCATATTTGATAGACTACATATTAATAAGGTTCATTTTTTAATTGTGATGACTTAACTATTTTTTCCGATTTCCTATTCGATTATAAATATGTGACAATAACAATGTATGTGTTGCAGTTCTTGTGGACTCCTTATGACACAAAAAATAAGGCCATTAATTAATGATGTTGAGGTATCAATGATTGTTCACACAAAAGTCTCTCTCATATGTTTTGCAATTGTGGAATGACATCCAATAGACAGGGTCATGAGATAATTTGGGCTACGACAAATTATTCAGATGACCCACCAAACCTAGATTAACTCCATGACATAGATATGAAAGGGAGAACATATATTTTTTGGCCTCACCATCGTTGTCACTGGATTGTCAAATGGAATCATTGAAATGATTATATTGTTCATGGTGAAATGGACCAAGGTCTTTTACATGAAAATTTATAATACATGCAATGGTATATACGTTGAACTGGACAATATATATCACATGAAAGAGCACTATCTATTGAGGTTGTAAATCTACTTTACAATTTTAAAAAATTCTTGATATTATTATTCATTATTATTTCTAACTTTGTAAATTTGAATCACGGTATTATCCTGGTTATCACTAACATCAATCATATATAGAACCCAATGTACCTCCTGTGCATGTTCCTGGATTTATGTCCCAACATCATCCATCACAAGCACAATATCAATCGACAAACTTCTCTGGATACGCGTCTCAAGGATGTCAACAAAGTTTTCAACCAGTAGGGTTCTCATTGTGTATGCCTCAATACTCATTTCAAGTCCCTTCTACCTCAAATGTTTTTTGTGGCCCTTCACAAATGTTTGCCACCACTTTCAACATTCCATCATCTACATATAATTTACCACCATCAACTTCTTGTTATCATCCATCATTATCTACTCAAATGTGTGGCATGGGTCATGAGGATGAGGAGGAGGATGATGATGATAACAACTATAACGATGATGATGGTGATGATGATGACAACGGTAGTGATTATGTTCCTCAACAATAACACATAATTAGAGGTGAGCATCTTAAAACAAGAAGAGGTAGAGGTCGTAGACCAAGAGAACAACAAACACAGATAAATTCAGTCCAACAAGATGCAAGACTGAGACGGATATCTAGAAAAACTCGTTATGGGACATCATCTCATTATTAATTTAACAAATATGTAATTTTCATTTAAATATAATCAATTTTTAAATTAAAGTGTTTCAAATTTTTAATATCTCCTTTTAATTTTATTATGTATTTTTATTCATAGATTATCTAAATTTTAAATAAACAAAAACATTTAAATAAAATAATATTAAAAATAATTAACATGTTTTAAATAATAAAATATTAAAATAAATCAATAACATATCAAATAAAATCATAAAAAACAAACTAATAATAAGTCAAGTTAATATTATTTATTATACACTTAAATAATTTTAAAAAAAAAAATAAAAAAGAAAAAAACATAAAAAATTATAAATTTTAAAAAAAATAACTTAAACATTTAAAAAAAAAACTGGTTTGCGACTTCAAAGTTGTAAAACCAAAAAACAAAAAAAAATTCTTTAAGACTTCAAAGTCGTAAAAAAAAATTAACTGAAATCATAAATAATTTTATGATTTCAGTTTTAAAAAAATAGTATTACGATTTCTAACCCAGAAGTCGTAACACCTGTTACGACTTACCCCTTTTCGGGTAATTTTTTTAAAACATACACCCGATCGGAATATAACCCAAAATTTATCCTCTTTTTGGTAAAAAAACTGAGTTTATTCAATACTGATCATTCGTATATTTTTATCTTCTGAGTGGATGGTTTGATACTTTTTTTTAAAAAAATTACTCTTTAATTTCATTATTCATTTTTTAATCTAATAGTTAAATTTAATAATTTATTAAAATCATTAAATTTTTTTATTAACGTACATACCCTTTGTTTTTAGTATGAGTATGTTAATAACTTATACCATTAGTATATTTTAAAACATTTTCTAGTTTTTTAATACACTCATACTTAACAAAAGTATATACGTTAGGAAATTTAATAAACATTTTTTAAAGTACACATCTTTAATTTTTAATATGAGTACGTTAGCAAGTTACTCCATTATGCATTTTAAGATATTCTCTAATTATAATTTGTTAAAGCACTAATAGTGAAAAACAAAGGTGTATACATTAGCACCCCCCACACTCGCACACACACATATACACGCATGTAATCATTCACATCTATCTAAAGAAAACTAATTTAAAATCTATACAATGTTAACATTGTTTTCATCACACCCGCATATAAGAATGTAAAAATTAAAAGGTTGTTATACTTGGTACAAGTTTGCCAACATACAATGGTTAAAGAAAGTAATATTGAAGTTAAGTATATCAAAGAATGGATTGTGAAAATTTATTAACTTTAAAGCAATGGAAATGCTAGCTTCCACTTTTTCAAGTTAATGGGAACACCTATATCTTTTAACACAGCATCCCAATGAACATTTTTAGATGAAGGACCCATTGACATCATACATATTCTTAACAAAAATCTTTTAATTTCAGCTTGTGTAAACATAATTAAGTGTTGCATATATGAAAGAGTTAATGACCTTTACTAATACTAAGACAATGTAATTTTCATAAAATTAGGTACAACTATTTGTCATAAAACATTTATGATGTGTAATCGAGCATTGTCTTCCCATTATATTTGCAAACACCGTCCCACAACTTCATGTACTTCAAAACATATAATCCACATTCAAAAGTGCACAATTAATGTAGTTATTTCCACCATGAATGTTAGGTAAAGCATTATCTATCAAATCACACGAAAAACAAGTAAGATTTAGTTAAATATGATACTAACTTTGGTTAATGTGACAAGTCCTTAAGTATAAGATTCAATTGCATCCTATTGTTGCAGGTATTTTCATCCAACAAAGATATCAAATGCTCCAAACACTCCAATTACTCAAAGACATGATGACATAATTTGTCATAATTAATTACATCATCCTTATCAGTTAATTATGTAATCGAACAACTAAAAAAAATGTACCATTGCATGGTCTACCGTTTTGTTGGCTTCACAAGTATGACCTAAAGAGTCCAAAAAAACATGTTTCTCACCTTACAATTAATCACGTGTCATAATCAATGATTATCATGTATTGTAAGTGCAAATAACTACAAAATGAACCACAAATTGTTTCCATCATCTTCCATATATAATGAAATGGACATGTAAAACAAGTTAGTTTTGGCATGTAAAATACAAGTTTAGGAATGATGCACTCACCAATTCACAAGACATCAACTTATCTAGTTCACTAACTCTCTTGGGAAAAAATTACGAATATTCTCTTTTCGTCCATTTAATGGCTTTAGGTTTGGGAAAATGTAAGTTCTTAATGACATGAGTCTATCACAACACAATTATTCATAGGAGAATTCATCATCATATGAGTGTCAAAAGAAAAGTCATAAATTTAACGGTTAAAAGTTAAACTCGTTGCAAATATTGAATTAAAGAAGAAATGGTGTGAGGTATTACAATTTCGATCAATTTCATCATACATCATTACACTAGTAGCAAATAACACCACCTAACAAAAGTAATGAAAAATAAAACATAAAACATATACATAATCATGGTTTTGAATTTTAAGAAATTTAATTGACAAATTAGTTATCATTTTTTATTGGTCATGTTGTTCACGCCTGCCCTTCCCTTCATGGAGTGAAGGTTTTGCCAATGAAGTATTTGGTCATGCATATCCATTAATACTCTACACAATAAGAAGTACAAATGAATTAGTTAAGAGATAATAAAATATCATATGACATTTTGAAATCTTTATGCACGTGTACCGTATTTGGTCACTTTGATTATTTGTTGTGCAAAACATATACAATTTATGGTAATACTCTATATCTCCTTTGGCAAAATTGTCATTAACTAGATGCTAAACATTAACTAACATTGTCGTTGTCATTGTCCCATTATCGTCTTCGTTAGACCTTGTTGATTGACCCCTAAGTTGATCTTGAAGGATTTTCACTTTAGACTCAAATACACAAAGTCTTTTTCCATTTTCTTTATTTTGAGCTTTCAACATCTGATACTCTTTCAAAAAAATTTCAAGTCAATTTAGCGAAAATTGGAATGACCAAAGCTCTTTTGGGATATAATCAAAGAATCACGCATGAGGACATAGCCTTTTTGCTCATCAATGGCTGCCCAATCCCACATAATCTAACAATGTCAAACAATAATGACATTGTGTGTTAGCCAAAAAAATATTATGGAAGATAAAAATATGAAAATAGAAATTAACACGCGTTAGAAACTGATGCTGACCTTGTTTAATTTGGATGCATCTTCTATTTTTTTATGTTCATATGATGACTTTCAGCCATTCAACAAATCGTGAAATTCAACAACTTCTCCCAACAGCTTGCAAATCTAAATGTTCAATTGTCCAAATCCATGACACACAAAAATCATACAAGTCAACAAAACTTTATCATAAACAAAACAAAAAAAATACTTCAAAGGAAACTAATAATTTAGAAATGACAACCAACATTGTAACTAAATATAATTATCTATAAAATAGTTGCACGTCCAACAAGGTGCAATTTAGAAACATTTTTTCTAATTGAAATTTTCACTTGCACGACATAAACTCTTAAGCAAAAAATCATAGACAATAACACCCCAATTTTAATCATATAGTCCATCTAAATATCTAACATGCTAATAGGAACACTATTGACAGTGGGGGTCGTGAGAGAAAAAATAGAAGACTACAAATACAATAATATACAACCTACAAAAGTCAAGCGCATGTTTATCACTTATCAATTGTTTTAACTTCAACTTTTCAACTATATTTACCATTGTGATATCCTCCTCTTGAAACAAATGATTAACTATGCATTCTATGTCATCTTGTAAGGACACAAGTTCTGTAGTAATTTGCAAACCTAATTCAAAACATACATCTACTGGTGTAAAAGGAACATAATTATGTTTTTCCTCCTTTTGCTCATGGCTCTTCTTTTTGTTAGCCTTTATACGAGCCATTTGTCAACCAATTCATCATTGTTACTAATAAATTAAAATGACAATTTATGTTCATTTTGTAACAAGAAGAAGAAAGTCACAAGAATGTTTTTCAATAAGCATGTCATCATTGCACTGTTTGCTTTTGACTAGTCAAAAGACTAGTGCACAACAAGGTTTGAGTAAGCCTGTGTTTTGTTTATCATGCTTAAAACTCAAAGCACAAAGATTGGTCATCAACACTATTCTATCATAAGAAATGTAATGAGAAAGTGATGACCTTGACAATATGGTCATTCTTATCAAACCAAACACAATGTAAAATATAATAAACCACACACCACTTGGATGTGTTAAAATTATGGGGTTTAGTTTATAGATACATGGAATACAAGGAGAAAATACAATAAAATTGATATGGATAATAGATGTGATTGATGCATTCTCTTATTCATGACATGATCGTAAAACTTGTAATACTTACACTTATTCTAATCATAATGCTAAACTAAATAAGTAAAGAAATCATGTCATAATAAATATAACACACAAAGAAATAAAAAAAAAAACTAATCTTAAAGGATGATATGAGATATCATCAAGATAGTATTGCATATTTTCATATATTTTAACATAATGCAATCAAAGCATAGCCTTCTTATACCTGCCCAAAGAAAAGAAGGCACCACAAATTCAAAATGAGAACAAATCTAAATGCAACCCACTTCCAATATGAAGTGCTAACCACATGTTACTTCCTTACAAAGCATGCACACCTTACACATTCACATGATTTTGTCTAGAATGAATCATATAAAATTTATCCATTTTTTAAAGGCAAAATGGAAATATTATTAAAGTATGTTCTAAGCATTAGAAGTGTCTGAATAAAAAACAAGTAGTAACAATACATAAATTAAGTAATTAAACATGCTATTAATGCATTCAAATTAGATACACATTTGCATGTACAGTGAACAACACAATACAAAAATTCTATATGGAATTAGTATTCTCATCCACCACCTTTGTCGAAATAAGAGAAAAGTTTATAAATACCTCGACTTGTCAAAAGTTGAGTTATACTTCATGTGAAATTGTTTTGATTAAAATGAAATAACTTATATTAGTTGTGTTTTCTCATTTTCTTTAGTTAGATAGATGCTAAGACTACTAAATTATCATGCTTTTGATGAGGCACTAAAGGCTACAAGCCTACAAATAAAGTGTTGCATGTTGTTGAAGTTCAAAATAATTTATTTGTTACTAACTTGTATGTCTAAATAGAATATAGAAATACAACACAAATAACATAAGCTACAATGTTATATACGTGCAATTCCACATTCACAATATTAAAATAGATGTAAACTAATATGGTATGTAAAAATTACTTCAGTGTTGTGGACAGTTAAATAAGTGAGGATGTTAAGAAGCTTGAGAATGATTAAGCATTACACCATTGGAATGTGGAAAATGACTTTACGTTTGATGGGTTTTGAAATAATGCATGGAATGTACAAGGTGTTGTGTTGAGATTTCTTTACATTAAATTATTATAATTGAAGACATTTTTATCAATTAAATCTCATATGATAGCCAACATTATAATTTGAACTGATATGTATCATAATAGAAACACACTCAAGATTACTGTAAATAATTTTTTTACTTAAAAAATGGTGTGTCAATGATATTCTCTTAGAAAATTAGAAAGAATTACAAGAAAGATACTAATAGAAATGCATAAAATATCCTTCTGCTCCTAGAGCTTTGGGGACCCAAAGCCTATGGCCTAATGGTTTCCCAAACTCCTCCACCCCCTTCTCCTCTCTTTGTAAAACCTATTTCTTAGATTCTCATTGAATAAGTTATATATGGTTGTAAGCAAATCCATTTTAATACAAAAAAAAAATTGGCTTATTTTTTGTCATTAGATGTTTATGATTAAAGTTCATTGTTTAAAGAGAATAAACCCTTATATTTCAATAGGTATAATGCAATTAAAATAGAATTAGAAATATAAAACACTATAACATAAGACATACAATTCTGGTATTGCATATGTACAAGTAAATTACAAAACAAGTAACAATACTATTAAGTGAAGAATTAAAATAAGTTTTTTTTATCCAGTATTTTGTTTAAAACTTTTTATAAACCAACCCAAAAATACAATTTAAGAGAATCAATTTTTTTTTCTGGAAGATCATGTACCAACTAAATAATCTAACTAAGGAACCATTAGCAATAGCCAATATAATATTTCAACAAATTAAATGGCAAGGTTCTGAAACCGTCACCAGAATCATTAATTGGTCGATAGTAGTAGTTTCAAGTCTAAAATGAAAACATATTTAACTTGTAATACTTTCTCAAACAATCATTGATCTTTCATACAACCATCTTAGATACATAGAGTCATTCCACAATTTGAAGCAAGTGTTTCAATAGGAATAACTCAAAAAATCCATGTTCTAGTTTGTTCAAACCAAACTCCCTTAGGTAACTCCACAGGAAAATAAATTGAACCAATAGATATCCCAAACCCCACAAATGAAAACCCTAAACTTTCATGACAAAAATCCTAAACATGGATAGCTCCAAAATCCAATCAACCAAAGAACACACAAACATGAAATGTCATAGGCATAAAACCCATCATTTCATAATATAAATTTAATAAATGATTAAGAATCTCAAGTTTGAGGGGAAAGGGAAAATGGATAGGTCCATGAAATTTTCATAGGAAAGAACAATCATACCTTCAAGTCAACAAACTTATGCAATTTCAATAAGCTTCACGTCAATGACCTTCAAATGGGGTGCGTGGAAGATTTAGCATAAAAGCATTTAGGGAATCAAAATAGGCATGTCAAAGGGTTCAGAACAAGTGCACCGAGGCTTTAGAATGATGCATTGAGTAGAGGATTTAGTGATGCAATCCTCCCTAGGAAGGGACCAGTTACCAAAGCCACGAGCAAGAGGCTCTAAGAGGATTGGGCTAGAGCTGTTGAAGAAGGCCCGAGGGTTCTCATGAACCTCAGGGTAGATTTTTGAGCCCATGAGCCAAGGTTGGGTCCACTTATCTTTGTACATATTAGATTAGGATTTCATTATATTTTTGTCTTTGTATTTAGGGCTCCATAATGTAGATAGGGTACCCTAGAAATATAGGATTTTTCAGCCCTTGTATTTTAGGGCACCTAGACTAGTTTTTATATTAGGGGTAGTTTTGTAATTTCACATGCACTAAGTGAATATTTGATGTGTGTTGGAAAATAAATTTAATTGAATTGGTAGAAGCCCAATCCAATTAAATTTTAGAGGGGGAGGTGAGCATTTGCTTACTACACCCCATTGGCACATCATATAGTCACACTTTGTGCATGTCCTTCATGCTTTACATGTCTCATGACACCTAAGCACACTTAGTGGAGAATCATGGAATTGATCTTGGATTAGTGGGCTGAACCATAACTGAAATCCACAAATTCAATTTCAAATTCAAGTGAAATCTGAATTGAAATTCAAATTTCCCTCCAATTTTGTGTGACACTTAGGCTATAAATAGAGGTCATGTGTGTGTATTTTTTCAACTTTGATCATTTGAGAATTAAACTTCAAAGTTCAGACTTCTTTAGAGGCACTAAATTTCGTGCTCTTCTCTTCCTCTCCCTTTATTCATCTTCTTTTACCTTCAAGCTCTTATCCATGGCTTCCTATGATGGTGAGCTTCTTCTAGACTCGTCTTCTACTTGAAGTGGCATCTCCATTCATCTTTCTCCTTTTCCATTCCGCTGCAATCAGACCTCAAGAAGCAAAGGAATCCATAATGGAGAAGATCTAAGGCCTATAAGCTCAACATGAAGCTACATCATTTAGAGTAGGAGCATCAAGGAAATGAGGAAGGGCAAGTGTTGAGGGAAAACAAAGGAAAGGAGAATTTCAAGTTTCAAGTCTTTATTGTCATTTCCCTTTGTTTTCTATAATAATGTTTTTAAAAAAATATTCATATTACTAAATTAATAAAAAAAAGTCATGTAAACAAATGTCTAATGCAAGTGTTAAAATATCAAAACTCTACATTAATATAGCCATTAATGTGAACTTTTTAGTTTCCTTATACCATTACCCTTCTCTAGAGTATGATATATGGGCATTTATTAGTCTAAATAATCATTCAAGAGACATAATTACACCATTTCTTATCCGTCTTCATGTTTAGGAACAAGTTCATCAGGTTAGACATGTTTGTTATGTGCATCTTATATCTACTTCTCTTAATATTGAAGTAAAAATTATAATTATTTAACATTTATTCTTCATTACTTATATGCATTTGCATATTAATGAGTATTGTTTTATTCAATTGACGCAAACATGGACAAAGACAATGTTTGAAAAGAAATAATCAAAGTCAATTTACTTTAAATTTTGAGATTATATTTTATTTTTCTCCTACTAATGTTAGAAATCCAAATCCAAAAAGGATTTCTTAGCCAAGGTCTCCACATGCAAATATTTCTAATTGTTATAGAACTCATTTATAAGTTTAAATTATTGTTGCTTTTATAAGTTCAAATTTATATTTTTCATATTTAAGACTTTATGGTACTACTTAAGGTGGAAAGAAAATGCCGATAAGCATTCTAAAAGAATACCTCTTGGAAGGTTTATTATGAAAAAAATAGTAATGAGGAGGGTGCATCTAATTTTTTCAAAAGTGACATAGTGTAAAAGTTTTCACAAAAATTAGACATTATAATTTTGTCAAGTATTTCAAATATACAATATTAATAAAAAAAAACGTTTGTATTTGAAATAGCAAGAAACACACTAAAAGGGGAGGTTGAATATTGTATATCAAAGATATAAACTTTTACAATATAAAGGCGAATATAGATAGCAAAATATTAAAACAAGTCGTCCATTGAAGATAAGACTGATATTTAACGAAGATCGAAATGGTTGTCTAGTGACAGATGAAAGAAAGTTTTTAAAACAGTTTTTCAATTAAACTCTTGGTGTTAAAAAGGTGATAGAAAGTGTTATAAGAATGTTCAATAAACTGTTATGGAGAGAAGTAGATACACTTGGTTTATACTGGTTCACTTAACTTGAGTTATGTCCAATTCTCCTTTACTCACTAGTAAATGGTTTCACTAATCAAAACTTTATTACAAAACAAGTATTCTAACCTATCACTCTTGGCTTTACATGTATTCTTAACACCACTTCTAGTACCTTTGTAGACTCCCCCTAAATCTAAGAACCCAAGTATTGTTTAACATTAAGTCACTCCTGCCTTTTACAAACAAGTGTTTGAATTAATACAAGTATTCTTAACACTCAATGAGTGAATAAATAGTTAAGCGTAAATACAAAATAACTTTGTTTCACAAAGAATAAGCTAATGAAAACTTTGTATTATTCCTCTAATGATTTTAATAGAGTTTTGCTTCAAGTATTTTCTTGCTCTCTTGTAATCTTTTTCGTCAGTTGCTTCCTCGATCAAGATGGCCTTTTATAGACTTTAGTGAAGGATCCCTTATGGGATGAATGTCAATTTCTTGAAAGGACCATTGTCTCATATTCAAGGATAAGATGACGTGTCATGCTCTTATTAGAGAGGAATGATCCATAGTACAGATAGTGTCATGTGCTTTTTGTCTGTAGTGAAAGTGACCTTTAAGGAAATATTTTTTTTAAATCTTCTATACTCTTCTATACTATCTTTTTCTTAAATTCAAACGTTAGTCATTCAAAAATAAGAGAGACAAATAGAATTTGAATAAAACAAAACAGATAAACTTCCCTTTTTTGACATACTTAATCTTTGAGACTAGATGCCCAAGTTTCCCTTAGGTTAGTGTGTTATACTGATTTACACAAGAGTGGACGCTCACTAGATATAGCGTGTTGGATGATAGATAAAATTGAGCATACTCTCTTTGATTGTGGATGATACTGAATAAAGTAAATTCCTTTATCATATTGATCATGTCCATTTGTCAAATACTGATTAGCACATTAATAATTTATACTTATTGTTATACATCAAAATGCAAGGTGGATAAGACGTGTAGTCGTCTAGACCTAACAGTATTTAGTTCAAAAACATCACGCTAAGAAAGGGAAGAAGCATCGATCTCTAGGTATTTGGAATAAGAACAATCAGTCTAATGTGACACAATTATTGTCACATTTTAGTCAAAATAATTTATCTCGAGGAAGATATATTCTCAAAAATAACAATCAACCAAAAACTTCTCCATCAGTCGATAGAGGACAAATTCTTTAACAAATTTTATAGAATCCAAACGCTTAAGATTTCTCGAATAAAAGTAGTTTTAATAATCACTGTATTATTTTTAAAGTAGCACGTTTTTGCTTAATTTTTTTTCTTATTATTACCATTACATGATGAGAACCTAAAAGAATATAATCAACAAGTTGAGCAAGTTTTTCTTCAACCGTCATCATGAGGTAATTTAAAAAACATAATTTTTTAACTCACTTATTGAACCAAAAAAATTTATTTTATCTCAATTTTTAATGTAAATTCTTTAGATGTTGTTCTTACAATAGATAATGTAGAAGATGGTCATATCCAATTACAGTTAATCCATTCCATACATTCTCTGGATCATTTAAACGATATATTTTATTATTCCTTATATAACATATTATCACTATTAACATTACTTTAAAGTATATTCTTTTGTTTTAATTTGTGAAAATTAGGAAAAAACGACATACCGGAACATTGGAGAACCAACTTGAATTTGTCAATAATGTAGAGCAACTATGTGATTTGAAGAGAAATTTCAAAAACAATTCAAAGAAACACCCCAAATTTTTGTGTTCTATGCAAGGGAGGATAGTCATTCCTCATTACATGAGTTTTCCGCAACCATTGAATGATTTATTTCAATAAAATGATAGTAGAATCAAATATTTTTTGAATAACATCATATCATTTAACAACATGTTCTCTTTTACATTTATGAAAGGAAAAATAAACAAAGAAATTAATGTTGGAAGCAGTCCTCCAATATTTGTACTAAATACTGAGAATCATCATCATATTGGAAGTTTGGTCCAAACACAGGAAATCAACCCCAGTTTGTCCAATTATATATTTATGACATTGAAAACGAAATTAATAATAGAATTTAGTTGTCAAGTATGTATTACTAATTATATCCATTCCCATTTGATTTAAATATATTATCTTTTTTATGTATTTTTTTCCAACTATTATTATGGGTAATAAAAAACTGTTACGATAAAAAATATAGATTGGAATATGGTGCATCTTTGATGACAACCAATATTGTCAATGATATCATAAAAGTTCTTGATTTGCACAATCCTTATATTCTAACACATTGGATTATCTGAGAAATTTCTCATGTAAATAATATTTCATCTACAAAGTTGAGAATTTTAGGCAAATGAGGATGTGATGGTAGAAGATACGATCTACAGCTGTGTTTGAAGTTGCAACTTTAGTTGTTGGAGATTTTGATGCAACTAATGTTGAAAGAGATGTCATTGTTGAGATTCAAATATGGTTATTGAAGTGTATGTCAATATTTGAACCCTCATAACTTCTTTTGCAATATCTGCTCCTACTTCGTTGAGGAGAAGATGAATTAAGGGATGATATCAAATTCAAAGGTGTTTCAAAGGACAATATAAAGAAGCTAAATAGTATAGTCAGAGAATGGTTTGCATATAGAATTCAGGCAAAATGTTAGTACATATCAATGTCAATTCAAAAACACCGAGAAAACATATAGACAACACTAAACACAAAAATTCTTTTCTTTCCAAGGAAGTAAACAATCCAATATTAAAAAATGGTAATGATTATTTTATTTATTATTTATGATCTTTTCATTAAAAAATTTATTCAAGATTTTTTTTATTTAGAATTTTTTTTTTAATTTTCTTTTATACATTGATATGTAGATATCAAAGTAAATTTATTAAAATAGAAACTATATATAAAATATAATAAGTGAGACGAACATTTATTTTTATGGAAGAAAGTACGATAATTTATACTTAAATCACAAGAATGAACAAATTAAGGTCTAATTTCAAGATCAAGCATTTATTGGTTATATGGGGAAGTTCCTGATTTTTATACTATAACGAGGAGTGATGCTAAATAAAATAACATTCTTTCTTTGCACTAATTAAAGAAAGATCCAGATTGGGATCCTTAGTCTGTATAGTAATTGTCTTACAATTAGACCACACAGACCAGGTTTAATTTCAGTACTAAAACATTCAATAAATAAAGAGATTAAAGAAATATACATGTTTTAGAAATATGGTGGGGAGATTTATTGTGATTACCATTGGGAAGGTTCTATTTTATGTCTAATAATTGCAGAAGCAAAGCTTCCAAGATTATTTTGATGATGCCAAAGATTTTTAAGAAGATACATTTAAACAAGATTAAAGAAATCAAGAAGATTCAAGAGAAGACTCAAGATATGCAAGAACCTCAAGAAAAGCATCAATATAAGTATAAAAAGAATTTTTCAAAGAAAAGATTGAATAGCACAACTTGTCCAAAAGAATTTTTTAAAGAAAAATCTTTTACCAGAGTTTTTACTCTCTGGTAATCGATTACCAGAAGCCAAAACAATTTTATAACTGTTTTATAAAGTAGTAATTGATTATCATAGGCATGTAATCGATCACCAATGTTTTTTAATGTTGAATTTCAAATCTCAAGAGTCACAACTTGTGACAAAATATTTTCATAATAGTGTAATCGATTACACAATATTTGTAATCAATTACCAGTGGTTCTGAACGTTGGATTTCAAACTTCAACATGAAGAGTCACAACCTTTGATAAAATAAACTGTGTAATCGATTACACCATAATGGTAATCAATTACCAGTGACTGGTTTTGAAAAATTCCCAAGAGTCACAATTTTTAAAGTGACTAGTTTTGAAAAAATTGCCAAGAGTCACAACTTTTAAAGTGAGTGGTTTTTGAAGAAATTGCCAAGAGTCAAACCATTTTAAAGTGATTGGTTTTGAAGAAATTGCCAAAAGTCACAACTTTTAACATGATTTCTTCAAGAGCCATCAAATGGCTATTAATATGTGACCATGACACGAATTTCAAGATAAAATTTTCTTAACATCTTTCTAAGAGTTTTTGTTCAACACTTGCTTTGTCAAGAAAAATTCATTGGGCAAAAACTCGTGCTATTATATTTTCTTCCTCTCCTCCATTCTTACAAAAAGTTTTTCAAGAGACCTACTCTTAGTGACTGTTTTCAAGAGAAGGTCTTCTTGGTTACAAACATTAAACACAAGGGACCAACGTTCCTTGAGTTCATTGCAAAAAGCAGGATTTGCTTCTTGGTTGATCACTAGACACAAAAGACCAACGTCTTTTGGGTTCATTGCAAGAAGTGGGTATAACTTCTTGGTTGTTATCGCTGGACACAAGGGACCAACGTTCCTTGGGATTCATTGCAAGAAGTAGGAGTAACTTCTTGGTTGTAATCACTGAACACAAAAGAGGGAAGTTCTTTGTGGTTCATTGCTTGTAAAGGATTTTACAAGGATAGTGGAAATCTCAAGCGGATTGCTTGAGGACTGGACGTAGGCATGGGTTATGGTCGAACCGGTATAAATCCGATTTTGCATTCTCTCTTCCCTTAATCTCTTTTACTTTCTGTTGTGTTATTTGTTATTCAAGTAACTTATAATTAAAGAAATAATTAAATTTAGGGAATATCTAAGTAAGGGAAATTTTCAATTAGGAATAGTCAACGAAATCTTAATTCAACCCCCCTTCTTAAAACTTCTGAGGCCACTTGTTTAACAATAATGAGAGAGGTTATACTAAATTTGATAGCATTCTATGATGTCTTGTTTGTAGATATTGAATGTGGCACATTGTGTGAAGATTGGTATGTTGAAAAAATGGAAGGGATTATGCTAAATTTGTTATATATTCATTTTTTTTAAGAATTATACATAAATATTTTTAATTGTGTAGAATATTTGAATAATTTTTGTGGAAAATATTAAAATAATTTCTAAAAATAAAATATTAAAATAAATAAAATTATAATAAAAATGCTTTTTAAAATATTTTAATTTTAAAAAAAAATATCCACCAATAGCCACAAATATTTGCAAATATTTAAGAATCCATGGGTATCTATGCAGGTAATGGGGTGGGTATTTGTCTGGTGGGACTGGTAGCAAGTGATTACTAGTCGTACATGCCTCGTCCTGTTGTCATCCCTAACTCCAAACGTCGTTAAGCCATGTTATTAATTGAACATGTCCATATATCATGCTATTACTCGTTGAAACTACAAATGACATGGTAATCTCGTACTAAGTATTAATTGCAAATGATCTTATAAAAAAATGATATCATAACCTCATTAAATACAAATCTATATGAATTAACAATATTATATTTAATGCTACGGATGAAAATTTATATAAAACCATTTGTAAGTTAATGCAAAACAAGTTCCATATGAGCATAATAAGAAAACTCAAGTTATTTTTTTTTATTTGACAAATCAAGCAAGAATGAACATTAAGCAAATTAATACTAACCCATAAATTCCAGTAATTTTTTTTTTTGGAAACAACAAAAATATTTTATTACTTGGTACAAGAAGTACCTTGGTCATATACAAAATTTAGAGTTATATCTCAACTAGTGACTCCTCAAAATACATTTGCCTAGTAGCAACTCGAGTCCATCCCCTTGAAACCATTTGTTCTCTCAACTCAAGTGCCCTCTAGACATCCATCAAAAGATTGATGGAGTTCCAACCTATCTAAATACGTACCCCAGCCAAATACATATCACACATATATCCCCAAACCATTAAAATACTATGACATTATACACAATAAGATGCCACACGAGCACAAAGTCACCAACAAACAATATCATAATAGATTTAAACCATATACATTTTAGGCAAAGAATAGGATTTGAGTACCATTCAAAGATGGATGCCCAAAATGTGTTTAGCTTTGTGTTTAACCATGCCCAAGAACGGTATTTGATTAACTCCATCGTTGAGTCCATGTCTAAAACTTCTTCTCAAAACACAATCTTATTTCGATGGCACCATATTGTCCATACAACAAAACATCAAATAGACTTCCAGACCATGTTCTGAACCTTCCTACCCTAGTGTAGTGATGTTGGTTTAAAGTGTTGTACGACCTCCAAAGGTTGTGAAGTAGAGATCTGAACCCAACCACAACATTTATTCCATACTTATGATGAAAATCTACACATGAAAAAAACATGAATAGCAATCTCCTCCACTTATTGGCAAAATAAGCATAGAAAAGCAAAGGATTGCGACGTATATCCCTCTTTCTAAGGTTGTCCAATGTTGACAACCTATCCAAAGATAGTCCCCAAACAAAAAACATAACATCAGTAGGTACATGTAGCCTCCATAAGAGCTTATAGAAAAAGGAATCAACAATAACTTGGTTGCAGTCTAGGATATGATAAGCCTCCTTGACCGAAGTTGATCATTTTTCCACAACAACTTGTCTTGCTCATAATTAAGCACCACCCCATTAATCTCCTCCAAAAACTTTTGCACCTCCGGCAACTCCCAACAAAACCAAGCTCTTCTCCAACTAAGGCCCTAACACCACCTCTCATTTTCCCATTTGCCCACATCACCAATGAAGACATTTTTTTTTTGTTGTGAATTAAGGAAGATCCTTTTATATTTTATGGCTAGAGTTTCATTACCTAGCCAATATATGATGCCATAAAAGAATCTTCCTACCATCACCAACCTTTCACATCAAAATTCTTATCATACAATGAATTGTTTACTTCCTCCCCACAAATTTCCATTATATCCCTCCACCAAATAGAATCTTTTTTAGACACCTTCCTTTCTCTTTATATTTTGAACACAACACCATGTGTCAGAAAGATACATGGTTTGTAGAAATTTTTCACCTCCATTTGGTGAGAAATGTCTCATTGAACAAAGTAATATTTTTTATCCCCAACCCTCTGGCCTCCTTAGGTTTACAAACACTCTCCCGACTAACATAAGATACCTTCCTCCTTTCACTCTCACCTGCCTCCTCCCCCAAAGAAAACACCTTTGCAACCTTAAAATCTTCCTTGCCAACGACACCAGAATTTTAAAAAACGAGAGAAAGAAAAAAGAAAAAAAAACATAATTAATTAGATTCATTCTACCCCTAAAAGATAGAGTTTTTTAGCCTCCATCTACAATTCAGTATAGGGTTTGCCCTAATAAAAATGACAATATAAGTAAAGGGAATAACCATGCTATCACAATTCAGTATCTTAACATACATACTCAACAAAATCCACACATTTCCTCCATAACAAATTTTTTGAAAATTCACCTCCTAACACAAGCTCAAAGTATCTCAATATAGCTTTGATACAAATAATGTTATGAGGATTTACTTCCGCAAAGAAAAAGTATCATTAGCAAATTAAAATAGTGACACCTCAAATTGGTTTTCCCCACTTTATACCTAGAAAATAGCTTCATATTCAATATTTGTATCATTATTTCACTCAATCCTTCTGCCCCGATAAGGAATAAGAAGGGTGCAATTAAGTCCCTATGCCTCATTAAAATTCTAGCAATTTAATTTTTTGTACTTCTCCAATGAGTGATTAGCTTGCTAATTACAACTAGGATGCTTGTCTTTGTGAGGGAAAGACCTTCTTTATTACAAAGAGTATAACTTCCATGTTACTTTATCTTCTTATTCATGTTACTTTATCTAAATTTTCATTTCTGATTAATTATTTAACAAATAGCATGATTGTTACTATAGTACATTTATCTTAAATATACATTAATCAAAAGAAGAAAAAAGTATATTGCTAATGTCATGTTGAAAATTGGAACCTAAAATTTTGCATTTTTTGTTCCTTAGGCCCCATCTAAGAGACTTTTTTGCTCTCTTAAAGTGACTTATTCATAAGAAGACATGTTGCATCTATAATCCTAAGGATCTGGTGCAGAGCTTGGACATTTTTACATATAAAACACAAAAAAATAAATATTTATCCAAATAATACAACCCAAAAAATATTTACCCCTATGATACAAAATACTATAGCATGTGAGAAATCAGTTCCTTTCAAACCCATTTTTCACTTGCTTTTTTTTTTTTTTTGCAGTACTTTAGAAATCGGTTACAAGGTTACCAATTTCATAACATATGTTTTTTTCTTCAAAAACATGTTATATTTCATAACGTGGGTTTCTTTTTTTAATTTTTTTCCTTTTTAATTATCTATATTTATGTTTAAATTGTTTAAACTAAAAATAATTTTATTTTGTATATGTTGTTGTTATTTTTTGCATATTTTTTGTTTTATCATTTTTTTGAAGAGTTGAAATTTGTTTTAAAAGTGAGTGATGAAATATCACTGATTTGAAAAAAATAAGAATACAAAAATAAACATGTTTTAATTCCTTATATCTTTATTTTGTAGTAATTTTCTCAAAAACATAATAGTGACTAAAAACCCATAAAAATTACTTGCATACAAACTATAGAATATTTTGATACCGAAACTAAAAAAAAAGAAATATAAAGTCAATTGACTAAATAAACCAAAAAAATTCATAATCAATAAATAAGTATTTTTTTTTAAAATAACTATTTTTTAAAAAAATAACTATTTTTTTATTTGTTTTGATTTGTGTTAATTTTTTATTTTACTAATTTATATATTAATTTATAAAAAATATAATTTATCTAGAGTAGTATTTTTTAAAAACAATTAATCCTTAGGTGAAACCAAAT
The DNA here is from genome assembly GCF_000004515.6 of Glycine max. Classification (NCBI taxonomy): domain Eukaryota; kingdom Viridiplantae; phylum Streptophyta; class Magnoliopsida; order Fabales; family Fabaceae; genus Glycine; species Glycine max. The sequence goes on from NC_038255.2 coordinate 30,552,195, forward strand.
TTATCTAGATTAAAGTAGAAGAAAAAAAAGAAGATATAGATAAATAAAGTTTATCTAGAATAGGAAATTTAGATAAATAAACAGTTATTCATGTTTATGATATTTTATCGATCAAATATTAGCGTAGTTCCTAAGTATAAATTGTCGGTTGAATACAAATTTTATTAACAAATAAATTTTAAATTTTTTATAGAAAGACTAAAATGGTTTTTTTTTAAATAGAAATGAAAAGAAAATGGAAAAAAGTATATAGCATTGATAGTTCTATTTTTTTCATTTTATTTTCATTTTAAAAAATTGTGGATGTGGTGTTATTTTGCATGATAGAAGAAGAATTTTTTTTTTTTTAGGTAAACATCACAATCCTTTGGGACTAACAACAGAATTTCCAATGATGAATTACATGTTTATTCTATAACAGTAACAACAAGTAGTTTGCACAATGACTACACAAATTCATCAAGCATCATATCAATGATCTCATCAAGTGTTCTTGGTTTCCTTGGTTTGTGTAGCAGGGCAAAGATTTCATGTGGAGAATGCCTAAAAGTTGCATTCAACTCAATCAGACATTTGGAACTAAATTTTGAATAGATGAAAAGTATTATTCCCACATCATCATCTAGTTTGAGCTTCATATAGTTGTATTCAACAGAACCATCACCTTTGTAGATTGGTTGACAGTAAAAAAGATTTATTAAAATTCTACAACCTCCGTTGGCGTTAATAATTGTTTTCATTAAGATAGCAAGCGACATGTCCTTACCTATTGTGATGACTTTAGGATCACTAGGACATTCAAACATTATCCCTTTACATGATGGAATCATGTCACCATTGCAATACACAAGAGTGGATGCACTCTCCATGTTTTAAGCAATATGATGAATGTCAAACAAAGGTGTTGAGTTGCATCAACCCCTACTGCTATACATATTAGGTGATGAAGTGTTCTCTCGTGACTCATACCAACGGTTGAGATCGTACCGACCATATAAACAGTTTAGATTGAGTCTTAATTAATAATTTTTGGTTTGTGTAATTTGAAAAAAAAAATGTTCAGTCAAATCATCTCATAGAAAACATTGTCCAGTCACATCCTTTCTAAACAAGCAATCCGAGGACAAATCATATGGAAAAAAATAACATGGAGTCAAATAGTCTCAAAAAAATCAATGTTCAATCAATTTGTATTAGAAAAATGTAGGGCTCATTGTTTTAAATACATTGTTCAATGTTCATTCAATTAACAAGGACAACTGAAGATGTTGTGGTTGAAGTTATTCATTAGAAACAACAGGTTGTTCTTCCTGGACGAAGTCATTAGTGGAAGAACTGTCAACAATACTTTGGTGAAAGAATGGAAATGAAGGTATAGGCATACTTTGTATGTGCGCATAAACGGACTTCGTTGTTCGAAGATCTGTACCTATGAGGTTGCTCATAAAGTCTTCTCCGCTAGCACTGAAGTACTGCAAATTGTACCCATAATCTTCTTGATAATGATGAGGTTGTGGTGTGAATTCATATGATCAAGGATACGGTTGTAGTCCTTCACCATGCATGCTGACAACAATTGGTGGGCTTAGTTGTGGAGGATGTTGTTCAGTTTCCATGTTTGGAGCTAAGCAAGATGTGGCAACAACATTTGGATGAGTTGCAAACTGTGTAAGGCAAATTTTTTAAATATCTCAATACCAATTCATGTAGTGACTTATATGTTCAATATTTCCTAGAATTGGTTGGCCAATTAACATATATTTGTGTCTTTCCTTCCAAATTGCAATCCACTATTGATGTTCCTTTGTCCAATTTGTGTCATTATGTCCTCTTATGTTAGTATGATGAATTTTGTCAAGATTATGTGGCGGATTTGGTATGTCTTTGATCCTATCAGTTTGTTGTCATATTGCCACTGAGAAAAAAATTAAAGTGACACAAACACTTCATATTTTGGAATCCTAGGATGCATGTTTTGGTAGAAATGATTCAAACCCTCTGTAAGGCATCCAACGAAACTGAAAAAAAAATAACTTGTGTTAATAATTTTAAAAACAATGTAATTGACATTTGAATAAATAAATAAAAAACCAAATGGTTCAACTTCCTTATTATGCATGTTGTCGAATCTTGACCTGAAGCCTATAACAACACCACGTGGGATTCTATAAAATCGTAGCGCTTTGTCACCCCATCTAGTGAAATGTAATATATTAGTGTCCAATATATTACCAAAAATGAACTTTATTTGAGTGAAAAAATTTTGTTTACCTAATTGCAAGTGGATATGACAGCTGACGTTTTACCCTTAGTTGAATGAATGACATGCGATACCATGCCTAAGACTACAACAATATTGTACATCCTTCCATTTTTTTGAATGTGGGATAAGTTGCTCTACACATTTCTCTGTACCAACCAACTTGATCAAAATTTGCTAACAGAGGTAGATACATTAGCTGAACTTTGTTCCCTGACTTGTTTGGCATCGACACCCCACCAATTAGTCCTAAAATGTATGCTCTACAATGAGTTACTAATTGTTGTGATGTGGGTTCTACTAGGAGAGTTAATATGTTTTCTTTTAACCATTTTAGTTTAAGTGTTGATCCTATTAGTGCATTCTTTGGGGAAAGAACACATATATATTATGCGCACATTTGTTCCCAATCATAATATTTTAGGTCAGTAATTAGTTTTCCATCAACGTGTAAACTCAATTGAAGAGCAACATCTTCCAAGGTGATCGTGCATTCATCAACAGGAAGATGAAATGTGCGTGATTTAGGTCTCCACCATTCAACCAAAGCAGCCACTAAATCATTGTTAATTTTAATCTCTCCAAGCTTTGCAACATTTGAAAACCCAGCTTGAATCAACAAAGATTCGATTATGGGATCTAGAGAAGTCATAGCTTGAGCATATGATTGGATTACATTATCTATCACATGCAAAAATCAAAATAATAACAACATCAATATTTGTAAATCATAACATAATTAACATTCAATTAAACATAATGTATTACATACTTCTCCAGATCATTGAAGGAGTTGTTTCCAAAGAAGAGGAGCAGTTGTAGACTCCATGGTTTAGGCTTTGGTACTAATGTTAAAAAAAGTTAAAAAGAGATATATGAGAACGAGGGAAAGTGAGTCTGTAAGTTAATGTATATGATGGCAATACATGCATTGTATTTATAAAAAAAATCAAACAGTAACACAATTCATTCGGTGGGATCCTGGTCATTGATTTTGTCGATGGGATCTTAGTCATTCAATGTGTGTTTCTCCAATGAATGATATTTAGGCTATTGATTTTGTCGATAGGATCTTGGTCGCCCAACGTGTGTTGCTCCAATCAACGATATCTAGGTCATTCATTTTGTTGGTGGGATCTTGACTATTCTTTTTGAAGTGTATGTGACAGGCCATTAAACATTATAAATACAGTATGCACTGAGGCAGTCTAATCCATCACCTTAATAAAAAAAACCTTACTACTACCCAAAACCTTAACCCTAAACATGGTTCAACATTTGTAAGCATTTCACCAAAGATCATTCAACTTGACAACAAAATGTCACTTGATGCCTTGAAAAAATCTATTGGAAACAAGATTAGTCTACCAAATGGTAAAGTGATCAAGGATATACATTTTCAATTACCTGTATCATTTACTGGTGATTGTGCCCAGTACAAGGCATACATACTGCATGATGATGAGAATGTAATGATTATATTTTCTATGTTCAGTCAACTCTCCAACCTTACATGTCTAGAGTTTTATATTACCACCTCAAACACACCCACACAAAAAATTTCACATCCGCCACCAATTTCTGCAAACTCTTTGAATTTAGAGGGTTTGGATGAATACCTCCATGAAGCAATGAACCTTGAATTGAGTTTTGAAGAACCCCTCCCAATTTATTTGATTACTATTTTATTATTTAATGATTTGTAGTGATCATGTGTGTTTTTCATTGTTGTATTAATGAGTTGTTGTCATGTGTGTTTTAATGCCAAAAGTTTGAAGTATGGATTGTTTATTTGAAGTTTTAGTAATTTTTTCTTGTTTTTGGCCACTTCATTAATGCATTTTAGGACCAAATTGAGACCTGAAAGTTGTCTTAATGGCTTTATTGACATGAAAATTATGAAAATGAAACATTATTTTAACCAAAATAACTATACAAATAACAATCTAAGTGTCAAAAGTTGCTCTCATGGATTAAAATTTTTAAGTTTTAGTAATTTTTTCTTTTTTTGGTCACTTCATTAATGTGTTAGTGGGCTGAATCAAGACCCAAAAGTTTTCTTAATGGCTTTATTGACATGAAAACTATGAGAATGAAATATTATTTTAACCAAAATAATTGATACAAATTACAATCTAAGTCCCAAAAGTTGCCCTCACGAATTCAAATCTTGAAGTTTTATTAATTTTTTTCTTGTTTTTGATCACTTAATTAATTCATTTGAGGGCTGAATTGAGACTCAAAAGTTGCCTTAATGGCTTTATTGACATGAAAAATATGGGAATGAAATATTACTTTAACCAAAATAATTGATACAAATAACAATCTAAGTGTCAAAAGTTGTCCTCGTGGATTGAGATCTTGAAGTTTCAGTGATTTTTTTCTTGTTTTTGGTTACTTTGTTAATGTATTTTAGGGTCTAATTGAGACCTAGAAGTTGTCTTAATGACTTCATTGACATGAAAATTACATGAGTGAAACATTATATTACTAAGTTTGACCTAAACTCTAATTATGTACCATTATTACTAAGTTTGGCCCTTAACCCTGTCACTCGTTATGAACCTCAGTCCTTATGTCTGTTGTACAAACATTAACCCTAGTATAGCAACTAAACCATGGCCACTAACCTTAACCTTAGGTCAGAGACACTTTTGTTTTACATCAGTGCGTTAGCGACACTTTTGCTTTACTTGTTTTATGGCGGTGCGTCAAAGAATCTTTTGTTTTATGCTAAGGAATCCAATGCTTTAAACCCTAACCCTAGGTCATAAACCCTTAATCCTGAACCTTATATATAGAAATCATATTCACCTTCATTTAACACATATGCACAACACTTTCTTTCTCTGTTACTTTCTTCCAAGTTTGCAAACACAAATTCTCCGTCATATTTCTTTCTCTATTACACATGTCTTGCTCATCTGTCAATTTGGTTAGTGCACAACAATGGTCAAATAATCAAAACAGATGAAGAAGATACAATTTAATGTCCTTATCCAATGTTCTTTCAAACAAAGTGAGATCTCACACTTGAAGCCTTGAAAAGAAAAATCCACCATAGGCTCTGACTTCAACCACTGGACCATGAGATATTTCATTCTAATACTCACAAGTAATGGGACATAGAATGCTCAAGTTTACAGTAGTGCAACTTGTTGACGATGAAAACGTCAAAGGTATGATTTTTGTTGTTTGCTAACATGAGATTTTTTCATGCATTAAATTGTATGCAAACATCCAGTTGCATACACATCCCACCTTAAACCCTCAACCAGTATTGTATGAACCTCAACATTATCCTCAGTCCCATTATTCGCATGCATTTGATGCAACCCAAGACACTTTTGCTTTAATCCAACCACAACAAAATTTATTTGAACCAAACACATCTTTTACTCAACTTCTTTTTGCACCATTTTCCACCAATTTGTTAGACTCACAAACATTTGAAGTTACTAAGGATCAACCTAACCTATACTTGTGTACCCTTGCAGTAGAGCCTACCTTATTAATCTAACCAAATGAGCCTAAGTTTGCAGCAAAGCCTGACTTACCTAACGGAGAACTCAGTCCCTTTAGTGAGGACAAAGACAAAGTTCTATGTAATCAACCCCAGGAAGATGATGAAGAAGAAGTTAAGTCAATTTCTCAAATAAAAATAGTACCACCATACTACATATCACCACACATGCATAATTTTGAAGAATCTAATTTTGAAAATTTTGAATGCGGCCATGGCCGGGATCACAAAAAAGTCCAATATCCAGTAGGAACTCTCTTTGAAGGGATGTGTTTTCTAACAAAACAAGAAGTACAACATGCTTTGCAGCAGTATTATGTGAGCAAAGGAGATAACTACAAGAGACAACTATCAAATCCAACAAAGCTAATTGTCATTTGTGATGACCATAATTATGCTTGGAGGTGTAGGATAACATACATCCTTACAAGTAAGGAGTGGGAAATAAGAAAGCTCTATGAACACCATACATGTTCAAATCCATCAATTTCACAAGATTATGCAAAGCTGTCATATCTGCTCATCAGTAAAAGCATCCACATGTTGATTAAAAATGATTCATAAACTTTAGTGCCAACCTTGATATCACACATAAAAGCACTAAAGAATACAATACCACATACTGGGAAACATGGTTGGCAAAGAAAATGGCCATTTAAAACATCTATAGCAATTGGGAAAGATCATTCCATAATTTACCGAGATTGTCATAAGCTATGCATCAATTTCTTCCTGGTATGATCATGGAGAAGGAAACACTGTCAATGCCACCACAAGGAGGTCAAATTGTAAAGGATTTCATGAAATTCCGTTGTCTCTTTTGGAGTTTCAGACTATGTATCGATGAGTTTCAATATTGCAAGCTGGTGGTTTAGGTTGATGGAACATGGTTGTACCATAAGTACAAGGGGACCCTCCTTGTGGCAATTGCATAAGATGGCAACATAAAATCCTTCCAATAGTCTTTACTGTTGTCGAGGGTGAAACAGCAGAAGCATGACTCTTCTTCCTCTAAAATTTAAAAAAGCATGTCACCCCACAACATGATCTATGTTTGATTTCAGAAAGGCACGAGTCAATAAAAAGTGTCTATTCAAGACGTGATAATGGGTGGACAACACTAAATTCTATGCATGTGTTTTGCATATGACACATTGCACAAAATTAGATAAGGAGGTTAAAGAACAATGGCATCAAAAAATTAATTATTAATATGGGTGACTGTTAAACTTTTTTCTCTTCATATTAAATATCACTTCATTTTGTATTATTCACAATATTGAAATTATATGTTTATAACTACTTAACATATGCAAGGATAGAACCTACGTTCAATCACTACTACAACATTCTCAGGGAGGAAGTAGATGGTCATCGAGCAATTAATTAGCTCATCGAGATTCCGCAAGAAAAATGGACTCTCGCATGGGATGGTGGGCAACGATGGGGACACATGACCATCAATCTTGTTGAGTCAATTAATTTGGTAATCAAGAAATTTGCTAATAAGTATGCTAGTAAAATCAACATATATAAGGTGTAAAGCATTTGTTCAACAAAAGAAGGAGAGAAATTGCAACAATGTTTACATCTGACCAAGTTTATACGCAAGTACTAAACAAGGCCATCAAAGACGCATAGAGAAAGACAAACACTTACATTGTTCTTGAGTTCAATTGATGCGACATACGATTCTTGGTCCAAGAGACAATAAATCTGGAAGAGGTTTGGCCCGTTGGAAATTTTACGATCAGGCTGGATGAAAAGTGGTGCGACTGTGGCAAATTCCAAAATTGCACCTGTCTTGCTCTCATATTGTTGCTGCTTATAAGCATGTTCACCATGAGTACAAAAACTACATATATCATGTGTATACGTTGGAAAGTGTCTCCAATGTATACAAAGGATTGTTTGGAGAATTATGCAACGAAGTGTGTTAGTCATCATGTCACAAACCAATAATTATCCCAACCTAGAAAAGAAAATAAATTCTAAGGGTCGGTTTGTCTCCTCTCGTATCCACACCGAAATGGATACCTAGAACCAAATCAACCAAAGCGATGTTTCATGTGTCGCATCCTAGATCATTCAAAATAAAATTTCCCCCACTCTATACGCTTAAGCCAACAACATTAAATTTATGTCATATTATATGTATTTTAAAATTTTTGTTGTATTTGTTTCAAATTTAAATATTTGTTCTATTATTGGTAATTATATATATATATATATATATATATATATATATATATATATATATATATATATTGTAATTTAAATATTTTAGTTCAATTCAACTTGTTGGTTACATATGTTTTCTTTTAATTTCAAATATGTATTTTAATAATCAAATAAAATGAAAATACAAAGGAATAAAAATACTTTGTATTTGTTTTTTAGTTTTGGTATCAAAATATTCTATAGTTTTTATGCAAGTAATGAGATTACACTACATTACTCATGGAGTCATGATCAATCAATCAATTAATGCACCAGAAAAATTTTTAAATTAAGAAATAGAAATAGACAATATTTTTAAAAAAAAAATTGGATATATAATTATAGTACATGAAATGTAGGTTAGGATGAGTTAGTGTCTAATCTTGTTCATTTTTAAAATGTAAATGTAATTGAATATTAAATATTGATATTTTTAACTAAACAATTTTTAAATCATTTTATTTCATTTTAGAAAAATATTTTAAAATAAATCTATTTAATAATTGGAATATGAATTAGAAAATAAAATATAGGAAGGGATGTGTTCAATAGAATATGTGTAAGTGGTGCTAATATTGATAAAAAAAATTATTATAATTTATCATCTCATTGTGTTATAAAAAATAATATAAAGTGCTCTCAGAATAAAATTATCTTCAGTTTAAACAATTTAAATATAAATATAGATAATTAAAAAGAAAAAGTAATTAAAAATTAAAAAAAAGATACCCACTATAAAAAATAGTACTTTAAAAATCGGTTCAAGAATCAATTTTTAAAGTACTATAATAAAAATAAAATAAAAATATAAGGCAAGTGAGAAATTAGTTTAAAAGGAATCAATTTTTCACTTGCTATAGTATTTTATATTATTGGGGTAAATATTTATTTTTTTATACTTTTTTGGATAAAAAAACTCGTAGAGCCAAGGGACAAAAAAACAGGCAAACGCAAAGACGTGAGCTGCAATATTTTGGTAAAGAGCTGGAAATTAAAATTTGCAGAACCATAAAATAAATTATTGGATAGAATAAATTTTGATTTTGATTTTTAATTAAAATTAATTTTTTTATCTTAATAATAACATAATAAACATCAACTTTAAAAATTATTACGTATTATTAACACAAAACTCGAATTTTAATTTAATAATAATTTTAAAAATACTTATAACTTGTGTCTCTTGCATTATTAATAAAATGCTCAAACCAACTGAACTAATAGACATATTATGTTATAAATAAATAGTGTCGTTATATATAATAGACACAAAAATTATATAATGAATTTTTTAATATATAAAATATATTTTTTAAATCTGTTTAAAATTTAGTAATCTTTTACTTTATAGTGCAAAATCAACTATTAAAATTTAGTTTTTTAAAAAAAAATTAATACCCATTAAATCTAATAATCAACTACTAATGGTGTAAATTATAGTTGAAGGACACCTAAAATTCTAAAATATATATTTTTTGAAAATAAAGTAATATATTTTTACAAAAATATCCTTAATTTAGTATCAACTCTTAATTACTAGTTTCTTAAAAATTGTTTATAAAATTTTTGGAACCCCACAAAAGTAGGGTCTTAACGACCCAATTTATATACTATCGTGATAGTAAAAAAAATTTAAAATTATTTTTTTAGAAATTTTTTATTCATTTAATTTATTTACAAAATTTAATAATTAAAAAAATTTGATATTTAATTGAATGATGTATTTAGATATTTATTATAATGATTAAAAATTAAATAAACATGATATTTAATTGAATGATGTATTTAGATGTTTTTTATAGCAATTGATAATTAAATAAATTTGATATTTTTTTACATATGTAAATACTTATTAAACCTATGATTTTTATTTATAATTTATATATGTAAAAAAATTAATTATTAGATAAAAAATAATCATCACAAAATTTATTATGTAAATTTACATGTACATTAAATATAAATTAGAAATTTTAGTGTGATATATAACGACACTATTTATTTATAACATAACGTGTCTATTAACTTAGTTGGTTTGAGTGTTCTATTAATAATACAAAAGACACAAGTTCACCGATTGACAATCTGTAAAAAAAAAAACCCATACAAATTGTGGATCCATATGAGTTAAAAGAAAAAACTCATACGGATTGTTGATCTGTATGAGTTAAAAGAAAAAATTTATACGGATCGTCGATCCATGAAAAAGTAAAGGACATTTTAACCCTTTCACTATGTTATTAGGTGCCTCAGAAAAAATGCTGGCTGTCCCTAGAAATTCCCCAAGATATAACTGAATTATGTGGTGGGGCTTTGGCCCATCGGCCCTCACTATCACACACACAAAAACAAAAAACCACATTAGTTATATCACGTTGGAATCGAGCCTTGCCAGAAAGGCTAAAACTACAAGTTATCAAAATAAAATGCTAAATAAAAGCTTCAGATGAAAAGACAGTTTAAAGAGAAACAGTGAGTGTAAACTCCTTTAAAGCGAGTAATACTAAAATAAATAATTTATTTTATCGATAATATATAAAATTAGTAGTTAATATTTTAATATATTTATAATTTATTTTATATAAAATATAGACCACTAATTTTTCCATCAACTTCGGGTTTTCTTTCTTTCTTTTTTCATTGCCTTCCAATTTGAGCGTGTGAACATTTGATTCTTGTGGGTAAACAACAGCCACCCAAACATGTCCCCCAAATTAATCTACAAGATTTTATACGTATATAAGGTGTAACACCTCAAATTTAAAACTAAAAATATTACTTAAAAATATTTTAATTTAATTTATTTTAGAAATGCACATTATTTCTTTTTTTAACTGCTACTTATAAATAATAAAATAATTTTCCTATATGATTATTTTTTTTTAAAACAAAGCGATAGATAGTCAGAAAATGCTAGAAGTACAAAACCTGTAGTGTCACAAAGAAATATGTTGATAAAGTCCATAATAGTGTGATAATAAACAAAATATATTTTTTTATCTCTCCTACAACAAAACACATGTATGTGGAGAAAATATCTCTCAAAATACAACAAAATAGTTAAAAAAAAAAACTAGGACCAAAGCAGATCATTTATCACACTAAAAGTACAAAACTAACTAAGACATGTGTTCAAAAGAATCGTCACTTTCCTCCTCAGACGTCAGTTCCAACTGCCTCAGCAGTTCCCGATACTCTTCCATCTCCTCAAACAACATGTTCGAATGGTCACCTCGGTCCTTTGTAACCTCCATTGGGTGTACTCGATGCACGTTGTATCCGATCTATCAACTGACACTACGTGGACTCAAGTATGGCAGGTGCAACGTGTAGTCCACATTACAAGGCAGGTTCATACTCGCTTTCTTTGTGAGCTACACTGAGCCCGCAGACACCTTGGTTTACTCAGCATCGTCAATACCTGAAAGTTGTTGATTGTAGGGGAGAGTCCTTCGCTTCTCGAACGCCACAAACAATAGGCAATAGTAAAACAAAATTAAAGCATACAATCTATATAACTATTGCATGTGGTTATCTAAACAAACAATGCTCTCGTATCTTAAGCGCGTGATTATTGCACTTCATTCACAATAGGGCCCAATCACTGCCACCAGTCCTCCCAGGTCTTGATGGTCTTACATAAATCATGTGGATAACAGTCGAGAGTGATTTCTACATACAGATACATCGTACACTAACCACTCATCTCCTAACTCAAAAAGCATAGTCTCGGAGCCCATCAGGAGTAGCAAAGTAAGGTCGGTGAGTTACCTGCACTAAATGAGTGCATCAAATGCTGGGTAGTCACCACTTGCTAATTCCCCTAGGTTCTTCGAACCTCTCTAGCCACTACACCCCAGTGTATCTTTGTCCATCATTCACTTCCTCAATGCAACCTCACCTTCTCACAAAAGAAAATAGAACCACTGGTTCTTTTACTCTTTGTGTAGTCCTCTTGAATCTTGCAACTGCACACATGCACACTCCTCATACCACATTCATTAACAAATGCATACAAATAAACAAACAAGAAAGAGACACAAGGCTCAGGCTTACGTATTACTCTCAGGGAACTAACCATGATCCCTTAAGCGGTAGAAAACACTTGTCACACAAACAAGTAAACAACATAACGACTGTAATTATAACTATCTAACCAAATATAACAAATAATTTGCTGAGGGTCAAACACCCCCAACCCCAAACCACAGCGCGTACAAATAAAAATGACAATATGCAGACATCATATATTAGAAAATCAATTCGCATGCCACAAATATAATTGTTAGAGTTCACACTATATTAGTCTTATCATAATAAAATACACGCATGCATTTTAATAATTTTATCAGTAGAGAATTATCACAATTTCAAAACATGCATCGGTAATCAGATCTTGCATTTATCTTAGCAATATAATAGTAAATAAATCAACAGTTCCAAAAAAATAAATAATTCTAAAATAATTTATATAGAGGCACAAATTCAAAAGTTAAGTTATCAGTGGTCTAAAATCATTTTGTTGCTCGATTTTTCAAAGTTTTGCTTCTTACTTATTTTTAGTGCTCTCAGTGCTCCGGGAGTCGAATTTGCGCAAATTTTATATGCTATCCTACATTTTCAAACCTAACAAACTCATTTTTGAAGTAAAGAAATTAATAAAAATAGTCCATATTGATGTAACTCTCACTCCAAATTTGTGACAAAATTTTCATTTTACTAAAGGTCCTTAAACTTGTTTTATTTGTAACTTTTATCAAGAAACTTCAATTTAAATGAAATTTCAGACTAACTCTATGTTTTAACATGCAAAAAAAACTCATTTTTGGCATAAAAAACTTAAGAAAAACATCTTAGCACATGGATTCAGGACATGACAGGAAGTTCAAAAATTTCAAAGCAACAACATGTTCAAGGAAGTTTATCAACAATCATAGGGTTCAAGAGTTGGAAAGACCCCCCTTACCTCTTGATGAACTCACGAAATCTTGAAGGAGAATGAAGAATATTCAGTTTTTTCAAAGTTTCCATTCATGAGTATACAAAATGATAATTTCAAGTTATTTGAGAAGCTAGAACAAGAGAATGAAGAGGAATCAAGTCTAGGATGAAGAATGAAGTTCATTTACCTAAGCTTGAAGACTCAGGCTCAAGAACACTAGGAACAAGCTTGGAAGAAGAGAAAGCACAACTCTGAACTCCACTCCCTCAAGTTTGAATTTGTGCAAAATGAAGGGATGAAGGCTCCAAAAGATTTTTTTTCTCACAAAGACCAATAAGCTATGATGTAAGCTTAAATTGACAGGGTTTTGTGACACTTGAATAACCTCCTTGACTTCCATTTTGAACATGTCAATCTATACCACAAATGGGTAGTTTTGCTTTTTGCAAAACTACCAAAAATGAAAGAGATGAGATTTGCCAAAAATGAATATTTTTGCTTTTACCAAAATTAATAAATATTATTTTAATCGCCTAGGAATATGTGTACATAAAGTGATTCTCACACAGTGAACATTCTCACACAAAGTTAAATTATACTATCATTTGATTCGCTATACAATCTCATTATAGATGACATTTTTATTTAGGCAGTTTCCAAATTTTGGCCAACTAACTAAATAAATTATTTACACTAAAAATAAAATATAACTAACACTAAACTTATATAATTAATATTATAAAAAAATAAATTAAATTACACAAACATATAATAAAATTACACAATGCAAATTTTCTATTATATAGACTTTTAACAATGTAATTTTATACATAGAAAAATAAATTGAGAAGTAAACTTGAGGGTGCTACATAAGAAATTTACAACAACAATTCATACATTTTATTGCTCAATCAATTGAGCTAAACCTCCTTATAATATGAGTTTTATTTTCACGAATAGTCATAATTTCTTTTTTCTGAATTTCTTTTTTCTGATAAGGAAAATAGAATCATCAAGAAATTTAAATCTTAGCGCACATATTTTCCCGGAAAGTAATGCACTGTAATAGTTGGTAATTAGATTTCAAGTCTATAATTGATGATTCATGAAGATTTACCCCTCATTCCACCCAACCTCAGTACGTTCAAGTTTTGTACCTTGTTGAAAATTGTTTGTTCAACAAATATTAATTACTTGTCGTTGTCGTGATGATATATACATGAGCGTGACAATAAAAAAATAAAAAATATTTTGTTAATATATATTATTAAGGTATTGATTAAAAAATTAAAATAAAAAATATTTATTATATAAATAATAAGAGAATGTAAAAAAAAACATAAACAACTTAATTTTTTATCTTTTAATAAAAATATTTTTACTTTTAATATTCTTAACTGATATCCTTACATTACTTGTTAGCATTATAAAAAAAAAAATACATGCAAGTGTAATGTATGATGCTTAATTGTTTTTTGGGAATGAATGATTCAGGCCAATCACTTGAAGTGAAGTGTGTGGCAAAGTGACCAGTTTAGACTCGTTTTAGAAACTTATTCTCAAAAAGGGTTGTTTCGAAATTGTTTTGAGAGGATGGTTGTTTTTGGAGGGAACTCGCCAATGGAGTTGGCGAGTTGGCGAGTTGGCGAATTGGACACGTGGTAACACCTGGTGGACTCGCCACGGGAGATGGCAAGACATTGTCCACGTGGCGGGTCCCGCCATTCGTAATGGCAAAATGCTTTTTTACCGAAATTTTTTTTAAACTTCAAATGGGTATAACTTTTGATAGGAATGTCCGTTTGAGGTTCATAATATGTCAAAATACTCGAAATTGAATGAAGAATCCCCTAGCAAATTCCCAAAGGGGATTTGGTCAATTCATTTTTCCAAAAAAATGGATAAAAGGCGCCTGTTTAAAATGGTGCTTGCATAC